>NC_051177.1:97086663-97326662 GCF_013339695.2 Rhipicephalus sanguineus | reverse complement strand
ACGGCGAAACACATGACCCGAGCCATCGCTTACAAAGCGAAGAAGCGCTTGACAACTCAGATGCCTCTATTTATTATGTCAACGTAATTTCTGAAACTGTGGATCACATTTTATCTGAGTGTCGAGCGTATGCCGATGAACGTGCGCGCTATGAAAATTGCATTCTTTCTATCACACAGAGGACTGTATCCTTTGACTGTGTCTTAGGTCCTTTGGCCTTCCTCACGCAACAGAGGCGTGCGATGAAATTTCTGCTTGCAGATTTAGGTAGTATTGGTCAGCTAGACGAACTTTAGTTGTACCTTGCATGCACGCAATTAAAACACTCAACCAGCTTACGAGCCCGCCCAAGAGCCAGAACATTCAGTCTGATTTTTATTTATTTTTATCCTGGTTTAAAATGTTTTATTTTATTTTTTTTTTCTCTCTCTTCCTGTCTTTTCATACCCAATCTCCTTCCCCAAGAAGAGTAGCTAGAGTCACTGGAAAATTTAGAGTACCGCAAAGGTAGGCTGCACGAAGGCAACATTGGGCGGCGGCGGCCATTTCCCTTCCAGACCGTCCGGCTCGTTGCTAGCGTTATAGTGTGTGTTGAGAAGTGACCAATCTTTTCGCCTCAATTCCGTGTTACGCTCGGCGGAACTGCAATATATGTGTGTGCTTCTTCGAGAGGATATCAAAAGTTATTTCGTGTTATCGACAGTTATGAATCGACTGCGCGGAAAGCGGTGTAACTAATGAAACGTGCGGCGAATGTTGCCATGTGCTCGCGAACTCTCTTCGTGGCCTCATTGGTCTCTTTTCGTGTCACGGCCGGGTATGTTCGCTAGGTCTGGAGCTGTAAACATAGTTGCATTAGAGGAGTGGCTTCATGCGAGGTGCCGTTTACTTCGACACTTGGTGAATCTCGACTGTTTGCGCTAGCTTTGCAGTCGGTGTCCAGGTTCACTTCGTAGCGCACTCGAGAACATTATCGAACAGCATCGAGAACATTCAACACTGCGTCCTTCGACTGATCGCTGACGCATACCTTGCTTGCGCACCACGCTTGCTGTTCAACTGGGGGTTATGTGTAATAGAAATGGTGTGTGTACGGTAATTAGAAGTTGTGCGCGACGTAGTTATGTCTCGGTTCGGAACGCCAGCAGCCGAACGCACGGGCGAATCGGCGTGCGGTAGTTAAGGTGCATCTTTTTTTGCGAATACGTTGTCATTTCCTAACAGATACATAGAAAATAGGCCATCAAAAATGATCGACATCACTACATAATTGTTTCATTTCCTATTTTTTGTCTCCTTAATATTCCCAGCGTTGCAGTGCATTTGCAAATATTTTTCTGCGGTCCGACAAGCAGTGTTTTTTTTTTTGACGTTGCCAATGCGTAAACAGCTGGGGTTCGGTTTCTGCACTGCTTTTAATTTCAACTTATTTTTTTTTTCATAATGCAGTCTTATTAAAATTTCCTGGGCACAGAGCTTTATGTTTTTTGATCAAAATAGCACATCCCAGAAATTTTTAAAGCGCACGCTACTGCAACGCAGTATGTATGTAGACCTAAGGCTTGCATGAAATCGTCTCTCTCAATGCGTGGCAGCTGCCGATTTTCTTTTCTATTTTTTTTTTTTTGCTGTGACCATTTTTCGCTCACTAAACAGTATCGCAAGGGTACGCTCGGCGCATTGCAGCATTAGCAACATTTTTTTTTGCAAAACATTAAAAAAATACGCTTAATAACATTGCCTTATACTTATACCAAGTTTATCAACAGAGTTCCATGCTTCTGTTTAGCGCAATGGCAAATAATCGTGTCACAATTGCCTTCAAGATATACCAGTAAACAGTTATCATTTTAATAAATCTTTGATTTCGCCCTTGTGCGTGACAGGCTTATAACTCGAAATGCATGCGCAATCTGTTCAACAGATCGAGATATAAACAGCCGAGCGAATAGAAAGGTATGTAGTATGTAGTTTTCAATATCGCTGAACATAGCGAACCGAAAAGGTGAAGTGTCCTGTCGCATGAGAGCTTTTCCAGTAAAGTTTGCGTAGTTCACTGCAGAAAAGAATGTTCTTCGGGGGGCGAATTCATTGCGGTCAACTATGCAGCCACGTAGAACGACGCTCTTTGACGTTGATTTTTCCCACACGGAATGCAAAAATAAACGAGATTCCCAGATTACGTTCGGTTGCTGATGATCTACTCAGTGGCATCCGCATGACTCGTTTAAAAAAGCGACGAAGTACTTCTAGGGACCGTGGTACGGCTAAATGTCCGGCCACGCTCTACATTCAACGCGCCTGCACCCAAAGCGCTTGGAAGGGATATGGCGGCGAGAGGTCACGTGATGCGAGTAAGCCAATCGCGGCGGCGGCGGCGCGCGGAAAACAGATGCGATACTCTGAAATTTTTCCAGTGACTCTAAGAGTAGCAAGTCAGCGATTCGTATACGCCGGCTAAATTGTCTACCTTTCAATAAAGAGTTCTCTCTGTGATTTGTCCTAGCATCTAGATGCCACGATGCAGTATCATTAGCGAATGGTCAGCCACGCTACTACACTTTCTCACCGACCAGTAGCATGTCTCCGCTGATGCACGCCGTGCCCAATGGGCAGTGTTTAACGACACGCGCTGCTTAAGTGATATCTTCTCTGCCCCCTATTCCATTCAGCTGTGACCAAAGTCCGTCCCTGAATATCTCAAGATTTCTTAATATGCGTTCAAATCATGCATAACATTTGTGTATAGGAAAGTTTCTGCTGAGTATTTTGATTGGCCAGCATGGCGTCCTTGTTAAAAAAACAGCTCCTGCTTCTTGAAAAAGAGTTACAAGTCGGTACGCAAGTGTCATGCCCGTTGAAATTTCCTAATTTACCTCACCGTTTAAAAATTTTACAAAAAATGTATTTTGACCTTTTTGAATTTGTTTTGGAAATATGTAGCCTTGATAGGACATTTGTTTACCATACGGCTATTGCTTTTATCGTTCACTACTTCCTTCAGCGAGCTTCAAATTGTGCGAAGTTGATCGTCATTTTTGACCTTCACCCCCCCCCCCTCCTCCAATCCGCTTTCGTCGCTTTGCATTATACGAATTGACGGAGTCAGAATTTTAATTTTGGTATTTGAATCCCTGTTTAAGTAAAATATACACCCCTCCTGAGTTGAAATAAGGCGGGCATTAATTAAGAATTCAATTCACCAAGAACTCACAGAACCAACGTGGCATGTTTTAATGAACCGTTTTTTTTATAAACAATGCACATATTACAGCGTATCAACATTATACATGCTTTCTGTGAGACACAAATGGAAAGGCACCATTGCGTTTTCCTGAATTTTGCTAACCAATCAGCTTCAGAAAAAAACAATGCACGGAGTTCACACTCTATTTGATCGGTAATCTAGGTGATACTTTTTGCGGTTGTATTCACAAGAGTATGGAACGGTATGAAAGAAACACAGAAAGCCAGATTAATTATATCAAATTCTTAATCTTGACTGTGGTGATCAAATTGGTAAAACATTACAGTTACATTGAAATGACTAGACGTGAGTGAGGGTGACTTGCCTGGTTACAACGCTTCCACACGAGACTTGCGTTTTGAAGTGTGCCTCTTTCGCAGGGTAGCTTCTTCATTATTAAAAATTGTAATGACACATATTTATTCTCTTTCCATAGGTGAACAAGTAAAGGCTTCCTTACGCAGGCGATAAACGATTTTCTTTAGAAATGTCCTGAATGAGGAAAGAATCGGAATGGCAGTGTGTTTGTGAAACCACAATTTAATATTAACGCGATAGCGTTAAAGAGCTCGTATCGCAGAAATTGCGCTGTCGGCGTCGGGGCCGTTGGTTGTGAGCGAAAAATCATCATCTTGTCCGTGACCGAAAAATCGAAAAGGCTGCAAATAAAATAAATAATAAAAATGTTCGGTCCGAATGAGAATCGAACCCAGGCCGTCTGCGTGGCAAGCAGGTGTTCTACCACACAGCCACGCCTCTGCTTGGAGCTGCACTGAAAGTAACTTCCATGCTTCCCAAAAATACGCGTCCTGTATACAGGTGTCACAGTACGAGATGTAATATCGCAGCAGTATTGCGTGGTACAAGTGTACATTGCCATAGGGCGTCACACCATGCCAATATCATAACGACTTCGTGGTTTAAAGACAGCCACCCATTACAAAAGGCGCACACATTAGTGCGCGTATTCCCTTAAGACCACGTAGTGGGTGCATCGCAACTTCGAAGAAGTTTCTCGCGCATAATTGCTCCTGGTTTAAAGCATGCTACCCATTACATAAGGCACACGCCTTAGTGGGCGCACTCTGTTAAACCCTCGTAGTGTTCGAACTGCGCAGTAGGAACAGAATATCGCTATCGCGTTCAGCTCTTAAAGGCGAAGCTTAAGCGTCCCCCAATTTTTCTGCGAGTTTTTGTAGCCGAAGCGCGTGAATGCTAAAAGATGTGCTAAAATAAAACAAAAAGTATCGATGATTTGTCAGCCTATTTTGAGTGTTTTGTGCTTCAATGTTTTGCCTTTTTGGAGCTGTTATTTTATTCTACATGACTGTGGAATACGATCACGAGCACGGAACCTCATGGCGAAGCTCTCACTTCAGGCGTCTAACGAAGGGTCACGAAACAATGATAGGAAATATTTAAAGTAGCGGCAAAACTGAACTAAAGAAAGTTTAAACTGCTTCTGCAGTGTCGCCTGTTTTTCATCTACGATAAGAGATATACACAACAGCACAAACCAAGACCAAAATATTGATGCGCGCAATTTTGAAGAATTGTTTTTGTAGGCGCCGGTATGAATTTGCTTGCGCTGTATTTTTCAATTATGCAATTTCGAAATGCCTGATTTCCATTTTTTTAAATGTGTATAGAACATGTTATGAAAACGCGCCACCAGGTCAAAAAGGATGCACATGAGTTTCCAGAAGACATTCATTTTCGATAAATGTATCACAAAGAATTATTGTGCTCTATCAAAATTTTTAGAATATACGCATCAGCTGCTCTCAGTTGAATTTGTTTTAGAGAATTATTCTTCTTACACGCATATGCATTTTTGCATATGATATAGATATAAAGCAAGCTTGGAATCAAACATTTATTTAGGTCACTTGCGTTAAGCTTTAAATAATTAGGAGATAAATAAATACTAATTTGTTTAAAGGGACGGTGACTGGGGTTAGGTCGTCCAGTACTCTTAATAAAGCAGTTACCTGCCAGCATCATAAAAAGCAAGGCCAAATCTAGCATTATTTAATTATTTTGGATGGGAAGTCATCGATCTTGCTACAGTGCTGCGCATATTAAACCTTTAACATCCACTCTGTACGCTGAAGTTGGAAAGACAATGCTCTCTTATGCAAAAACGAATAAATTCAAATCATGATCACTTTAGTGTATAATCTCACTGCCTATGTCCACGATATTGACAAACGTAACAAATTGAAAGACACCATCGTAAACATCTTAACATTCATGCGCGCAAAGCGCGGTATTTTATCTTATTACAATGTGCAGACATGAAGTCATAGCTAGTGCGCTCGTATAGGGATTCTAACTCCAATCTCCTTAGGACTGGTCCGTTTCATGAGCACAACGGCATCGCATAACGCTTAGAACTATAGAAACTGACAGTTAGCGACGCGTCTACAACAGTTGGCAGTTTTTAACTTTTCAAGTTTAGTATAGAGTCCGCAAAACGGCATTAACCACCCGACTCTGTACACACCGGCCCTCATTTCACATAGGTAGCACATAGTTAACAAAACACTCTTCAATTATACGAACTTAAAGGGACACTAAAGAAACAGCCGATTTTTGTCGTATTAGATGATTACTCTTTCACAATGCCAAAATCGCCACGCTTGCCGCGAGAAGACGCGTGTTCAGCGAGAAACGCGCAAGAAGAAAATACGGGTGGCGACGCCACCTCGCAATTCCCGCACCAATCGCCATGACGTCATATATCTCGACGGTGTCAACTAGGGCCTACGTAGTTCCTAATTGGTAAAAAATGAAGTTCATTGTCCTCTGAGGTGGCCGAAGACTTAGCATACCAAGTGTCCTGGAATCCCGTTGAGCCAATGCCACCAATATACGTAAAGTACGCTTTCTAATCCGTGACGTCAAGAGCGGAGATTTCGGCGCGAAGTTCAAAAATGAAATTTTCATCTTGATTTTCTCCTTTATCATTAAAGCTGTGATGGTGAAATTAACGACGTTAAAGTTTTCAGAGCAACAGTTATCAATCTAAACCAATTCATTGTTCCACTTTAGTGCCCCTTTAAATTATGTGAAACCTGCCCAGTAGTGATGAGAAATACTTGAACAGGGGGTGTGGTCTTGTCTACTTCAAGGCAACAACAGCCCACGTTGGCGCGTTCAGATGCGCATGCAGTCAGGTGGGCAGTTGTTGTTTTGTAGAAGACAAGACCGCTTGTCTAAAAGTTTGCTACGCCGACACCCCTTGTTCAAGCCTGTTTTTCATCTCTTGAAGCTTCCAACCCCTCCTGAACATCGGCACTCCTTAACAGTGTAATAAGGAAATATAACACTTTTGTTTTCGGGGTGACATACAACTACAAACAATATTCGCACCAAAAAGACGTCGTAATTGAGCAGAACATCCGGTAAGAAGAAAAGATTCACGGAAGCATGTCTGTTTGTTAGCCCTAAAACACGATATAAATTCGCGCGGGATGAGAGCGAACAGAGGTGGTTTTTCTCTCGCTTCTCGTGCATGTTTCGCACGCGGATTGTACGGAAATGCCATCTCTAAACTTGTAGTTCAACACGTCACTATACATGAGACAGATGATCTGGTTTACTACAATCGTTCATGTGCTTCTGGTAAGTTGTACAAACGTTGAAACGTCAATCAACAAACTGCGAACAAGCTCAGCACCTTGTGCTAGAGTTTACCGGGGTCTTTTTTTTGTTTGTTTCTTGTGTCTTCTTTTTACAAGTGGGTGCGCGCCGTCGTGTCGTCTTTATGGAAGCACATCTGATGACCCAAACGTTGGCAGGCAAGCGCGGCGCTTCTCACGGCGGCAGCTTGCACTGTTCTGCACTCGCGGGTCTTAAGGGAGTTCATTTTTGAAACAACGAAATACGATAAAAACACACGTCCGGTCACTGGAATCGGTTAAACGTAGCGTCTCTCAACAACATCCACAAACTTCACAGAAGTACCTTTTTTTTGATTTCTTCTCTGTATATATATTCTCTTTCTTCCACTGGCCGCGGACACAGGAACGTTAGTGCCTCTGGTTCCAACAACACTTGAACACTTGCTTTCGCTTATCACAATGTTTCTTTTCGCGAGTGAGCACACTGTAGCGTCGTCGCCGCCACCACGATGCTCGAAGTCACGTGCACCCGCACGTAGGGTCGGCTTGAGCTGAAGCATTTGTCATGGGGATTTCGCATGAGCCCGCTCTTAAGACGCGCCACAATCCAAGTGGCGTGCGGGCCGCAGCCTATAATCTCTCATCCATATGCACAATCAGTTCAGCTCGGCGTCTCAATGGTACGTCACATAGGACACGGCGTGCACGGGTCTCGTCTTTCCATACTGCACGAGCGAGAGGTTTCGACCTGTGAAAGACGAGATACAAGAGGAGCGTTACTTACGGTAGTTCGAGGCAATGCACACTGAGTGCGAACAGACACTCGCGTTTGCCGGCACGCCACTGAAACGTGCCGTCTACTAAAGTAAGCGTGACACGCTGATATCGGCAGCAAGTCTATATCGAGGTCTCGCCGTGAAGTTTCCGTTGTAGATACTGCCGTCTTATTGTGTGTATGAAATATACAGGGTGTTAATGCGTCTCTCCACACCTTCAGGGGATAGAATTCGCGACCTTCGAATAAGAAAGGTCGTGGGTTTGGTCCCCACCGACGACAAAATGTTTTTAACGGCTTAGCTGTTTGTGCTCGGCTTACCCACGTATAGCGCTCACGAAAATTATCATCATCATGAACGGCGCGCGCTCTCTTTGTCGTCCTCTTCATCTTCTGCTTCTCTCCCCGAACAGGTGTGCTGGGTGTGCGCTCTCCCGCTGCGCCGATTTGTCCGGCGATGGATGCAATAACTCGGATGGGCGAGTGAACGGGCACAGAGAAAGAGAGATAGAGAGATAGAAAGTAAGAGGAAGCAAGAAATAGGGAGAGAGAGAAATAAATAAAAGAAGACAAAAAGATCGAAACTGCGAGAAAGAGAGAGAAAGGAATAGATAGAGAGCGAAAATAAGAAATAGAAAGAAACAGAGATAAAAATGAGAGATAGAAAAAACTGACAGAAAGAGAAAAACAGAAAGAAATAGAGGAAGAAAGAAAGCTAACAATAAAGACAAACTAGGAAGGCCGTTCAGCTCCGCTCCACCTTCAGGCTTGGAGCCACTAGTGCGAAGCTGCCCAAGGTTATTTTTTTTTACTCCACGTTAATTAATTTTCATTTATGCCGTAAATACTACACTACAGTTAAAAAAGTATAAAAATATGTCCTCCATGCCTGCCTTGGCTCACTGTCTATAGACCTCGTTAGGCTGCGTCTAATATATGCGTTCAGTACGAGTGTATACCACAGCTCAGTATAGAAAGGAAAAACGGAGGCCTTTGTAATGACATACCCTTTTTAGAATATATCTGGAAGTCTCTGTCGCATTCAGCTTCAGACATTTCTAAGTTCTCCGACGTGGCAGCGTTGCCTTCAAAGACACGGTTCTCCCCTTCGTCCGGATTACTGTCTTCATCTGAGATCCTGTAATGATAAAGATAAGACGGTATTGTACAGCGATGCTATCAAGTATAGAAAGACCAGTTCTTTTCGTTATTTTTTGTTTGTTTGTTTGCGTACGCAAGCCACACGCCTAAGATAGGCAGTAGTCACATACAATAAAGCAGCTAATATAGAGCAAGAGAAATACATATCGGATTGGGTTGAAACATGAGGGACATTTCATGCTACTGTTATGTGAAAGAATAAAAAATTGGGCGAAATGGTGAAATGACAGACAAGTGGTCAAAGCAAAAGTTTCGTTAGCGGAATCACGTGAGGGAAAAGATTAAAACATACGCAAGACAAAAAAGCGGCCGAATTTTCGTTAACGTGAAATAACACCTGGTAGAGTAACACCCACACGGCACATTCTAAAGAAGTGTTGCAAGAAAGCTACAGGCTCACACCGCTGTGAAACTATGAATAAAGACCACAGGTGCGTGGGTGTGTCTACCAAGTACTGCTGCGTATTGAAAATACGCACACTACCGATAAGCCCGAAACGCACCTTTCACGCCGTGTACGTGCACAAACGGTAGAGATTTTTACAAAAAAAAAAAAGAAAATCAAGGCCCTCGAGGTACAACTCCCACGAAAGAGCGTTAACAAAAGTGACCGGTGACTGAAAAGGCGATATAGCGATACGCGCCACTCTTGTTCTCGAACATTAAGTTAGCGAGAGTAGCGGTCACGATTGATGTTTCAATGTGTGGACGTCTTTTTGAATCAGTCCAACCAGAAGCCCCCAACATCTTAAATATTATTGCATGCGTCTTCTCACTTACGTGCGCAGCCGCGTGGACGCATGCCTACGACGAAAAGTGAGGCATAATGATAACATTCAGGTGCGGCTTTAGGATGCGCTCATTTACGACCTGCTACCCACGCTTTGAAACAAAGAAGATTCGGAACCCTTGCCTTATCAAGAAAATCGAGGCAAGCGAAGATTGACGTGTGCGTGCTACTTTCTTTCTTTCTTTGTTTGTTTGTTTGTTTGTTTGTTTGTTTCTTTCTTTCTTTCTTTCTTTCTTCCTTTCTTTCTTTCTTTCTTTCTTTCTTTCTTTCTTTCTATAGCATCGCGCAATGCGATATATCCTTCCTAACTGTTTCCTTCCTCCATGTCACGAATTGGATCTTCATCCACGTGCTCAGCAGCGCAACGCTTCTGTTGGTACAGGCAAACCACGACGTTGATGCTTTCATATCCAGGCAACAATGAAATGCGGCCACGTGAAAGGACAAGTCACCTCGATAAAAGACGGAATCGTCATATGGTAAACGGCTGATCGCCGGCAAACCCGCGATCGAGAGAGCATAAATTATCGGATAACGGCGCATAGAAATAAGCATGTGACCGGCGCAACTTCGAAGGTCGCGTTTCTGTACGCTCGCCGGCGCTGGAATTTTCGCGAACGACGCCTCCACCGAGATATATGGGTTATATGAGCTTCGCTTCAAGTCGATTGTGCCCACCAGTCTCGATATCACCGTGCTCGGCAACAAGAGCGCCGCGTGTCGCGATTTTGCGGCTGCGGCGATTGGTCATTCGTGCTAATTTGTTTTTCGTTAGCCTATACATCTAAGTGGCTGTAAACTGATAGCATTGTCAGGCTCGGCCCAATGAAGCCTTCGGTTGAACTGTTTCAGTGATCAGACCGCATTACGTGGAGTAGCCATTAGGTGTAAGCGTTCTGTGTTTTGTGCAATGCAACGACGTTAAAAGAAGCAGAAGGAAAGCCTACTTTGAATTGCATATGTACTGCGAGCACTAACGCTGTAGATTATTTCTGTGGTGAATAGTGAGCACGACGCCAATTGTTGTCAGTGTATATGTTATGGTGGAGGTTGGCGAGGAGGAGGAAATGATGCAAGGGGAGGGGACACGGGGTTCTACTTGATTAGCGTGTGTCGCGCACTAAAAAAAAATAATATGTTGGGCTATTTGCTTTTGAGCAAGGCTTGTTCATTACACAGGCCATGGCAAACGTAGCGGTGCAGAACACCGCCAATCGTTCCAGCATGCCGTTTGCGGCGCAACAGATTCGAAAAGCGATACCGAATGTTGTTGACTGTTTAGCTCTGTGCGACAACATCGCAATACAAAATGAAGCGCTATTTTCTTACTTGTGTTGCAGGAAAGAAGCGTTTCTAGGCAACACAATTGTGCAGTCAATACTGTAGTGACCGGCGCCTTCACAATGTACCTGTAGAAGGACGTTCCTTAGCAGAGTCGATGAACAAATTGGTAAGGCTGTCTGTATAACCTGTGTTGTTCTGCGGCTAAATTCAAGGTGACCTGTTATTCTTACTTCGTGTTTCCGTTTACTCTTTCGGAAGACAGCAGAATGTTGCTTTTTTCAGACAACAAACAGGTGTTGCTGGTAATCTTGCTGATATTAAGCGAAATAAACGGACCTGGGCCGACTACGTAGTGCATAGGGCAGACAACCGGTGGTCATTTAGAGCAACGGAATGGATGTCAAGGGAAGGAAAAAGAAGCCGATGACGGCAGTGAGTTGGATGGAGCGACAAAATTAAGAAGTTCGCAGGAATGAAAGGGAATCAGCACACGACAGATAGGGTAAATTGGAGATCCTTGGGAAAGGCTTTCACGCTGCAGAAAACATAGGATAGCCAATTATGATGATGATGCTGATATTGATTACTCACTTACCTAAAAAGAAAGAAAGAAAGCAATACTCAGCGTTTCAAGCTTGTATATTTCGATTGTACTTATCCGCATGTGTATTTATAAACACTCAGATGCGTGTTTATAAATAGACGTGTTTAAGCTGATCACGCGGAGCTAGCGATGTTATAAAAGCACTATGTGGATAGCAATATTTTAAGGACACAAATAGTGAATGTGTGCTGTTTTTATTATATGCAAAATGTTTACAGAAGTGTAGAATGTACTGGTGTTTCACATAAATATAAATATGTTATTTCACTCGACCATATAAGGTTATATCAGCTGTGAAGTACAATAAATATCGTAGTTATGCAGGCTGTAATATTAATGAGGAAGATAAGCGAGTATGTTCTCGTTGCACTGAAACCCATTCCACGGGCAGTTGTAAAGCCAATGTTTTCGAGTGTTCAAATTGTAATGGACCCCAAAAAAGCTTCCTCAAAAGATTGCCCTAAAATGAGAAGAGGGATAGCTGTATTGCGACAAATGGCGAGAGATCATACATCGCATCGCGAGGCCGCCGCAACCGTCCGAAGGCGGCGCCGTCGGCGCCGAAGTTCATCGGAGAAATCCAATGCCTCTGCATTCGCAGCGCCCATTGGACGCCCTGCTTCACCACCTCCTTCGCCACCCGGACTCTGCACGGCTGGTTTGAACCAGAGTGCAATGAAAGGCATGATTGCTGTGGATTCCACTCGGCCTACATTGCCGAAGCCGCAGCCACACAGGTCGGCGACGGCCTGTACAAACCAGAACACCATGGAATGCATGGACACAACTGGCGCAGCTTGGCCTCCGTTGCCGAAGTCGCAGCAACATGAAGATTCACAGTGCACATCGGCAAGAGTGAACCCTGAATCTCTGACTGACAAGTTGCCAGAAGAAGACAAATCAATCCTCATAGTGCTTCAATCCCTGTCAGACATGCTTCGCGTGTTTGTCGGCAGACTGAAATCGCCATACGTTGAGACCGTGCAACAGGTACCGGATGTTCTATGTCCAGTACTTTCAAGCCTTCAGTATAGGCACCATGACTCGACAATTTACAGCGGAACGTGATACGCCTGAGGTCCTGCGTCTAGTACTAAGGCAGCAGTGTTCAAGCCCACGCGAATTCCTTGTATGCCCACTTTTTCTATGTTACTGTCTTTTCATCCCTTAATCCCCTTCCTCCAGCATAGAACAGCCAACCGGACAGCTGCACTGTGCTGCTGCACTCGCTATGACACCGAGCGATGCGCACACTGGGTGCTTTTGGACCAACTGTATACTCGAGACAAAGTTGTAGGACTATGGACATGCGCGTCGAGGGCACGGAAGGCAGCGAAAGCGGCACTGAAATACCTAAAATCAACACATCTGAGTGACCGCTTGTAGACTGGATGTACTCCCCCAAGTGTGCCTGTGCTTCTTTCCATCCGGGCCACTCTTTTCTTCTGTCTCGCTTTTCGCCCCTTTATCCCTTCCCCAATTGCAGGGCAGCAAACCGTACGCGCGTCTGGTTAACCTCCCTGCTGTTTCTTGCTTTTCTTTCTCTCTATCTTTCCCAAAATGTGGCCAAACGTGTACTTCATACGACGTGGACCACCGAATCGAATGTCTAAAGATGCTAGAAAGGATTAGAACGTTCGCTGGTTTGGACTTCGTTCCGTAAAGGCCGCATTACGCATCCAATATCCCATCGATATAGTATCACTGAATAGTGTTCTTTCCTTCTACAATGAATAGGTTCTTGAGCGGGTTGTCGCGATTTTGCGACACACCAAATCTTAGCCAATAAATTCAGACAGGACACTTAAGCAACATAAATCCTGATTGCGACATAGAAAGGGGATGAAAACGACAGGAAACGATTTAGTGCGCTTCCCCGATCACTCCATCACTGCGTAGAGTTTTTCACATATCCCTAATTTGTTGACGATTGTGCCATGGAGCATGGTGCCATTATCATCATGAAATGTCGTTATCCACACTACAATTTATACCTTTTGGGAGTACTGTTAATGTGTCCTGTTGATTCCCGTGGTTGTCCACACAAGCTATTGCTCACTTTGACAGTGTTCTTCAGTGGTGCCTGCAGCAAAATATTCTTGAGTAACGTAGAACAGAGGTACCCATCCCTAGCTGACTTCACGTACATTATTGCATTGAGTACAAGAACTAAGCCTAGAGCAGGAAGTTCCTTGCAATGCAATATTTTTTAAACACATAGGCCGCGTTCGGCTAGTTGGTGATGGTCAAATAAACTTGTTTTCCTGCAGGTAAAGAACTTCTACTTGACCGGAGAACAAGCCCTTAAAGGTGTGTATCGCCTGCCTTAATGAAGCATCATTTAGAGTCATTTGAAAACATGTGAATAATAATTTAGATTTAGCTCTCTAAGGTATGTAAACATGAATCATGACACGAAAGAGAAACATTTCATCATGAACTGCTGAAGATAAAAAAGCGAATATTCAACCCTGCCAACCTCATAGCCTTCACTTCGAACAAGTAAACGAAGCAGCAATAGTGCCTTAATAGAAGTACTCGTGAACATGACTGACAGGAATGATGTCGTAGCACCACATAAAATACGACGTAGAAACTCGTTATCGCGGGTCTCTGCACAGTTCCGCTATGCACAGAAACTGTTTAAAAAGTCTAGCCTTAACGCCCGATCTCTATAGCAAAGAGGTGCAAAGAGGCGCATTTTGACCCCTTCTTAGCAACGCTGATCTCATTGAAATGATTCAGTTTGTTGAACGTTGTTGTGTGTTTTCTACGTGTTCTGCACTTGTCACGGACTGCGTATGTCACCCTATACTTCATTATACGAATTTGGAGTTGCGTGCTAAGCGTGTCACCAGATAAACCGTCTTCAGTAACGTGATTGTATGGATCGGTAAGCCACTTCATTTTCGATCAGCTTACAGCGTAATAAGAAGACGAGGATGCAAACCAAGGATGTGACGGCACGAGCGCTGACTCTTGATCGAAAATGAACTATAATCAACTAGGCCAGATTTCCCTTCTTGGTAAGCCAGTCGCTACTCCATCATCAGAAGACTTAGAACGGGAAGGGCACTAGACGAAAAAAAGTACACACCCCACACGGTATTCATTGAAGAGCCTCGCTTCCTCTCTGATGGACTTTACGGGCAATGGGTTTCAGGTGTCTTGGTTATAAGAGTCACGGAATAGCCCGTTTTGCAACTGCTATGTACAGCGAATATTGCCATTTCTTTTACGCGAGCACAGATAACGCAGTAAATATTGTATACCTTACCTCTCTGTAGATTTCTGCTCGGCCTTTTGTCCGTACAGGCTGAAATGCTGCCTGGGTAGCCGATCATACCGCGCTTCGGTGGCATTGTATGATGCTCTTTCTAGGAGCAGCTCGTCCCAATGGCCTTCACCATCAGTTGCTGAAAAGAGACCATTGAAAATAGGCCAAAGCTCGCATAAAATGACCAGGTTTTCTAAATGTAGCGCAGCGGGGTTCAGAATATCCTCGGGCCATGTGCACAGATGCCGTCTTTTTTAAGTTTATACCGTGGAGTACTCTTAAAGATGTTTTTTTGTCGGTAATTTCGCAATGTTACCTTGATTATTAGGCAAGAGACTGAATGTTAAAGTATGGTTTCTTTTTAATGTTGTGCAATAACTCCCCAGACTGTAGGTCAGTGCGATTTCATAGAGTTAAAACTTTTTCTGTATTCACGTTGTCTCAGTTAACGATTCTGAAGCTCGAGGTGCTCAAGTGTTTGGCTCAACTACAACATAACGCAGTCTACTTCTGCTGCAGCAGAATTACCTAAGTCCCGAGCAGACACCTTCAAAACTCATGACGTCATAGCCAAGGGTGGTGAGGAAGGGGACGTGACCACAACTCTTTTCTTCTTGCACCTTTTCTGGTTTGACTACCGTCTTTACGCATTAAGGATGCTGCCCTTGGTAATGCCCACGGAGAAAGAAGTATTTGAGGAGGAGAATGTCTAGGTCGCGGCAGCGCGCGAGGGTGGCACGATAGCGTCACGGCAGAATGCGATTTACGCCGAAGAACGACAGATGACGCTTTCGGCCTGTTGCCATCTTTTACATACTCTTCTATGGACGAGACGCTAAAAAATCGTGATTGCGCCTCGTACATTGTAAAATTTCTAAGATTTAGGTCTGTAACATCAATCGCTGGATATGACAGATATTTTAGCTGCAGTTATTAATCTATACTGCCAGAATTATAGGCCGTACAGCGCTTGAAACGAACTGCTAATAGGGGCCCCTGAGAAGACGACTTCTGGCGCCGCATGCACGCGCCTCTCGCTCCTCGCTCGCATGTTGTGTGCGCGCATGCGTAGGTGGCCTTGGGAGGGAAAGTTCCCTTCGCGAATTGCTGGTTTTCTTTCTCTTTAGCGCTCTCAGCTCAGTGGCTTCCGCGCGTTGCGCCGGCGGCGCCGACTCTTCCACGTTTGCGCGCGCTTTTCACACCGCGAAAAGGAGAGTGCTTTGCAGATTTCGACCAGTTCGTCTTCAGGATGGGACGGGAATGTTTCGTGCCGAACTGCGGCAATGGGTACGCGTCCTGCAAGGAGAAGATAATTACCTTTAAAGTTCCTAGTGACCCAGTGAGGTTGGAAGCGTGAGCTCGCGCCATACCAAGAAAGGACCGACAGCTGGCGCCTCGTGACTACGTTTGCGAGGCACTTTTCGGACAGTGACATTGATGAGCGGCGCTATTATGGCGAGCTTGGTGGCGAAGTTCTGATTGACAAACCGAAACGGCCAGTGATGTTACAAGACGCCGTGCCTTCAATCTTTCCGCGCTGTTTCAGCTACTTGTCTTCTGTTCTCAAAAAAAGAGAGCGCGAAATTTCGACCACCTGGGGTTTTGTAACGTGCACCTAAATGTAAGCGCACGGGCCTTTAGCATTTCGCCTCCATCTAAATACGGCCGCCGCAACAACCTAAATCTGAATTGATGGCATATAGGGTAAGTCCCATCATTTGTTGAAATAAATTATACTTAACTCATTGAGTTCACGTTATCAAAGATTATAGATATCGCGTTGTACAAAAAATATCACGGTGGTAATTTTCCTGCATTTGACGCCATTTTTCTCGTTAATTTACCGAAAAAACTTGGAGTGCGCTTGAGCTTCTCCTTTAAGAGTAGAACGTGATAGCGTAATCGGGCCCCGTGCGCATGGCCTTCTCAATTGCTAGCCTCACCGACGCCGACACCGACACCGGTATTTCTGAGAAACGAGCTCTTTAACGCTGTCGCGTTGAAATTTGGAGCCGGCAAGGACGCACAAAAAGAGATCCATTCGGGCGTGAAGCGCGAACGGCGAATCTGCGACGAATGGCCTTGAACCGACGAGCTTCGTCGGAGAGCGCGGTGAGAGGGACGTGCGCATTTTTCCTTCTCCGTTAGCGGACTCTCACGACAGAGGGCGCGTGAGCGCTGTGTCCGATTCCGTGACTTTATTAGGACGCCCGAGCGAGCGCAGTTTCGCCTCCTCAAGAATTCTTGCTCCGTGGTAATGCCAAAGGGCAACTTTGTGACCTTCCCTTTCTTCCCACCACCTATCTTCTCCTTCCCTTTTACCACCCTTCCCCTAAAGTGACGCGGTTGTGGTGTCCTCGACTGAGAGACAGTTACTGTGTCACTCCCCCACCTTTCTATTTTCCATTTTCCATCAAGAACCTCTTCTACTGACGCACACAAAAAATAAACACTTTCCTCTTCAGCGTCATTTGAAAACAAAATGGTAACATAATCTGGCCAGCGTTCATCGCTATACGGGTATGAAAAATCACAAAAAAATCCCAAAGAAGTTATATTTTTTATTAAACAGACTGACATTTATGTGTTTGTTTGTAGTGCGCATTTTAGTTGTTCTTCTATTGCTAGTCTGTAATCGACACACGTCGACACAACGTCAATTCTGAGACTAGCATCAGTTTTCACGAGAAAGAGAGAATAAACGTCTTTATTTGGGTATTATTTATAGGGGCCGCGACACTCATTTTTTTTATCGTAATCACTGTTATGCGGGTTAATCCTTGAGCGTTCATAAACAAGCTGGCGAAATTTTAGCGCATTAGGTCGAGCACATAGTTTGTAATTGAATATTTTACAAACACGCGAGCGGCCTCAGAGTCTGGCAGCACTAGTGCACTCGCGAGCCATGGCATAACAAGCTACTTGCTTTGCGAGCGTCTGCATTCCGACGAACGATTCTCTTCCGGGGTCAGCAGCGCGTGCAATCGAGCTGTTATGGCTTTCTTCAACTTGGCGTTCAAATTGAACTATTTGCAGTGGCTGAAACTTTGGTAGGAAGACTTTGGCAGCACATGACGTCACACACGCCATTGCAAAATGGCGGTCGCTAGCGGTGGGCGCGGTTTATAGCCGGCGACTTCTGGGGCTCATTTTGCACTAAAATATTCTTTTGGAGACCATTTGTGATATTTGCATAGGCATAATTGACCCTCTAGTTCTATTTTTAGCTGAAAACCGCGAATTCTTGCGTGACCGTGTCATGGCCCCTTCAAGCATCGTCTTCGGGGTGGCCTCCCCTTCCAGGAACGATCCATTACGAAACGTGTGGCGATATGCATTAGCATTCGATATGCGTGCGATATGCATTCGATATGCATCCAGCAGTCTTTATTTAAGCGTAACACAGGGAAACTGTATTTGGTTGCCGTGGGTCTTAGCAGCTGCTGGGCGCCAGAAAAAAGAGCACATCCGCACGAGTATCACCGCACCTTATAATCTTAAGCAACTCATTCGTTTTCATCGTTTTTTTTTCTTTTTTGCTAAGCGTTATTTCTGAGAAAATAAGTGCGACATATGCGCCACATCAGGAATTCCAGCGAAACAGCCAGAAGATTACCGGCCTTTCAAGGATGGTACTTTTTATAGGCTCCATTACCGGCTTTTCGCATGGCCGGCATTGATCTCAGAGCTTCGTCATCCAAGCCCACGCGGTACGTGTTCAATCAGCTGATGTTATCTTTTTGCTACGGGGAGAAGCAACTCGCCGGTCGCGCCCGAGGAGAAGGCGTGGATCCTTGAGCTTGCGCCATGGCTGTTGCCTTAATTTAGTCAGTGCGGCGTGCCTGCTTTTAAATATATCTGCAAATAGCCCTCTGGCTATGTCTTCCGTGTAACATTTTGGTGGAGGTGGGTGGAGGTATGAGAGAAAGTAATATAAGAGGAGAGCTTGGTCTTTAATGTGTACGTGTGAACGTTCTGTTCGAAAGTGAACTCCTGCAAGCGAACTGTCCATAGCGATGTTATTTTCTTTACTGCTTTCAATTTCTTATGTGTTATTTTTTTCTTTGCTGGTTTTAACCTTATTCAGGGTAGTCTTTATTCTTATTCAAGGTAGGGTTTGTTCTTGTTTAAGGTAGTAAGCAGGCGACCACGTCCTTACCCGGTGATAATAAATAAAATGCCGTGGAAAGTTTCAATGACAATATAAAATTACAAAATTACCCGCGAAACACTGATAGATAACGAGCACAGATTTCTCTGCAGACAGTGATATGTTCTCCACCACACAACACAACTGGTAAGTTCCTCAGACTTCTGAACGGCACAGTGACACTGGCGTTGTGGGTTAGCAACCGTGCGATTAGCAGTCGCATGATTCCCAATGCTGCTCATCGCAACAGTGTTCCACACACGTTGTTGACAATGAAATTAACGGGACGTGACATCTTTCACCCATCACAACCCAACAGAAAGATACATACTGCCATTTGGGTTTGTTCTGAAGATGGACGTGTAGTGCGGATCTCCTCCGTCAAACTCTCGTGGCATCTGCGCAGGAAACTGCAGGAGAAAAAGGAAATGAAGATATGTAATGAATAGAGATGTTGCGTTCAATAATAGTTATCTGGCTGTTTTCGTGCTTCACACAAGGTGAAAGGTTGTCTGTGTATTGTTTGTTTCATTCATGAGCGCTTAAATATGTAATAGTACGTTGGCTGTTCTTTAAAGGAAGCAACCATACGTTCTAGCTCTAAGTTACACTGTTATTCTATAATTACCCTAATCATTCATACGCAATCACATGGACAAAACATAAGTAGCCAGAAACAATTTCTTTTAACGTGAAAACTTCAGTGTAAACCCGGATGGATCAAAATAAAGAGATGAGACAAACACCGGCGCTGTGCTCATCTCATGTCTTCTTCGTAGTCCCTCCTGGTTTGCTCTGACGTTTTCATTTTAAAAGTTATCTACTAACTAGGCTCAACCGAAAGTTTATAGAAACAATTTCGACCTGGAGTTCGTACAGAGACAATGCCCACCCGCAAAACGTAGAGATATACACGATTTTGCACTAATCGTTAACACATTTCATAAATCAAATGGTGCTTTTTCTCACGTATCAACCGAGATTCCTTGGCATTTCTAATTTTTTTTGTTTTCGAAAGCCCTCGATAAAGTTTCAGCGACTGTGGCAATCTGTGCTTTACAGCGCTCTTCTCCTTCGTCGACTAATGTGTTGGGTTGCCATGAATTCTGGAGAACGCCGGACAATGGTCACCCAAGTAGACATGGGCTTCTCATGGCATCTTCGACAAGTCGCACCAGTAAGTACCTTGACGCCCATGAACTACGATGATTGGACGAAATGGCGCCACAGTGCGTCCCGATGTGCACCAGTGCGATGTGTCGAAGATCCCATCAGATACCACTGGTGGATCAACGAAGGCAATTATTAGGACAACGTATCGTTGGCGTTTCCGAAGACAGTCCCGTATGTATTCGAAGTGGTGCGTTCATTATCAAGATACGTTGTCAGACTCACAGTTTAAACTTCTGAGCGGCGGCGTCCTTATTGCTTTTTATGTGAAATCGCTACTTTATCGCCATGTGTCTGGCATTTTACGAGCCCGGATGCGATGCCAGACACATGATAACGAAAGAGATCATAAGATGTTTTCATGTGTCCTGATAATAAGATGTTTTCACGTTAAAAAAAGTTGATCTTTGCACCGATTCACTATTATTCACCGCAAAAGCCATTATGAAAACGACTCGTCCAGTCGAGTGTCTGTGTGTAGTTCTAAATGCGCAGCATTTCTTGGCGAACCATACGCAGTTTGTATCTATCTATCTATCTATCTATCTATCTATCTATCTATCTATCTATCTATCTATCTATCTATCTATCTATCTATCTATCTATCTATCTATCTATCTATCTATCTATCTATCTATCTATCTATCTATCTATCTATCTATCTATCTATCTATCTATCTATCTATCTATCTATCTATCTATCTATCTATCTATCTATCTATCTATCTATCTATCTATCTATCTATCTATCTCCGGCAACAGCGGCACGTTGCCGGAGCGAATCTCGGAGGCCACTTCATGACACTGACTAGCGCCCACAGGTAGTTTCAGCTTTCGGTGCAGCGGTAAGCGGAACGCCATTCCGCGTTCACGGCTCGAGCTACGAACTCAGTCTCTTGGGTTCCTGAAGCGCTCTGAGGTATACGTATGAGCACAGGCGTAGATTACCCTATTAATGGGGAGTGCACACCTGAAGTTTCTCTCCACAAATGACGACGCTTCGAATGAGTGCATATCGAGCACCAATGTTATGTGCTTTCTGATACCATCTCTGCTCGGGATTCACCATATGAGGTGCCCAGGTGTGTGTTAACTACCTCAGTTACCACAAGGGTTAAATAGTGATCTTTGGCATTAGTTGTCGGGATAGAGATGTGCCACTAGGTATCAGCGTGGGCGCATCCACGTCAAACGGTGCTGTAGCTGCGAAACACAAAATGACATTGTGCAAGCTCTCGTATATCAATGTACAATAAATGATCAACCATACTCCCGTGGAGACATGCTTAACTTTGGTTTTATACAGATTCCTATGCCGGATGGATCAACCATGCTTTTAATCATAATCATGTGTTGGCAACGATAGGACATGGCACTAATATTATACATTATGAGATTAGTATAGTTGGTTCAAGTTTATCTTATCAGCAAGAAAAAAAAAACTATTTGACCCGTGGAAAAGACTTGATTAAATCGAGAGAATTACACAGTTCTGAACAACGGCAAAAGAAATTAAACTTCGTGCACTGGCTGTGCTCGGGTAAGGTAGCCGTGTTCTCATTTGTCAGCGAAGCAGCGCTATGGAGTTAAACACAATGAAGAAAGTGAGTGTTCATGTGTGCCTGATTACCTGTGCTTGGCTTAAACAAACGAAAGACTGAAAAAGAGGTCTGTGTCCTTTCCTAATGAAACACGGGAACTTAACCATTAGCTTGGGAAATGACTCCGTCTATGAGCTTAGTAGCGTGCTGCTGAGTACGTACCAAAAGTCATCGATGATCAAGCGCGCATCAGTGGCAAAACAACAACCAGACTAAAGGCGCTCTCCCGCGCCCAGCACTGTCGGACACTCGCTCATCCGCGGGCTTCGGGAAGTTAATGAAACAGGCCTCAGTTTAGTTTGCGAGGGGTTGCATTAGATTGCTTCCGGATCACACGCGTGCACACGCGCAGTAACAATTTCCTTTTTTTCTATCTATCGGGAGTTAAATTTGTCGAAACTTCATGCATGGTTTAATTGCTTTTTTTGCTCCTTTACACCCTGATATCACTTGGAAGCGGACCTAGACATGCAAACTCGGTTAACATGTTCAATACTAGATAAAAATCTATCTATCTATCTATCTATCTATCTATCTATCTATCTATCTATCTATCTATCTATCTATCTATCTATCTATCTATCTATCTATCTATCTATCTATCTATCTATCTATCTATCTATCTATCTATCTATCTATCTATCTATCTATCTATCTATCTATCTATCTATCTATCTATCTATCTATCTATCTATCTATCTATCTATCTATCTAATCTTATCTCTAGTCTCCCTAATCTAGGCTCGATGGCTTAGGTTGCTTAAAATGCTTGATGCCCGTGTACTTATATGTAGGTGCACGTTCAAGAACCCCAGGAGGTCAAAATTTCAGGAGCCCTCCACTACGGCATCCCTGATAATCATATTGTGGCTATGGGACGTTAAACCCCAACAATTATTATTCCGTCTAGCTTTAGAGCACTAATAGCTGTACTACGCTACAAAATGCTGTGTGCATTTCGAATTAAAAAAAGAAAAAGAAAAGAAGCCATCCTTTCGGTGTGCGCGAGCTTCTTAAAGCAGTGAAGTTGAAGCTAAATCTAGCTATGTGTGAGTATGTACGGTAACTGAGGCGTTCCGTGGTGCCCTTCGAAAACAAGACAGAATCTCTACGCATGCTATCACAAATTTTCATGCTACACTGAATGACGTTAATGGCCAAAGTTGTAAAAGTCAGAGATCGTTGTTCCCGATGAAAATATTGGACTGAGGTGAGTATTCATGACGCGATCTCCAAAAATATTTGCCAAGAGTTCGGGGTTTTTCAAAAAAATCGGTAAAACGAAACCGTGCATATTTTTGTTGAACATCCTTGACGTGGCACGCCTTGTGGTGCCACAGCGGCGGTAAGGTCAACTAAGGGCCTTCCGGCGTGGCCTCTGTGATTGGTACCGGTGCGCTGCCGGTGCCAATCACGGAGGCCACGCTTCTGGCGTGTTCGGGGAACGCAACAAGCCGCATCTTTATTTTAAGCACGCGGCCACGGTAATAAAGTTCCGAGGGTCTGTTCCACTGTCGCTAAGATGACTCGAAAGTGAAAGCACCCGTTTCGCCCGTCCTGCCTCATTTCGTGTTCGTCGAGCGTCTTTTGGCGTTTCACACCGCTTTGGCCTGCCACACCATCCACAAGGCCCTGAATCAGCGTCTTCTATCGCGCGTACCTTTGGCGTTACTCCATCGACGTCAGTTAGCCGAGTCACGCGAACGTGAACGCCGCTTTTATGTCGCGAACCACACTTGACTGGTCACGTGATATTTTGTACCATTTCGTGTCGTCCCCGCGGTTTTTGTTCACGTCCCCGTTCGCAGGAGGCATATAAGGGTTTGGCCTTAATAACAACTATTATTCTGGTACACCATAGAGTTTCCTACAATTATCTAGAGGGAACTCTGGCGCTGCGATTGTGCAGCCACTATGGGAATGATAGGTAGTACACGGACTTGCCTAATCTTCGTGCTTAGGGCTTCGAACGCACTTGTGGCTTTGTTTATTGCTGTGCTTTAGCGTTCGTTTCGGATAAAAGAATGGACCGTTGTGAACTTCGTGACCAGGTTTGAATTGGAGAGCTTAAAAAGGTTGGAGTGGTGAAGTGGAAGTGCTGACTTTTTCTGAACTGAATATGGCGACAAAGCGGATGCAGGCGACGTGGAGCCAAACGGAGCCAAAAGAACGAAGTTTACACAAATCCGTGTACTACCCATCATTCCCATGCTGGCTGAAGCGCCATGCATTGCAGCTCCCATAGACACTACAGCGCCAGAGTTCCCTCTAGTGTTTCCATAGGAAACTCTATGTAGTACACTATAATAACAGCGGTCCTCGTGACCTTAAGTGCTACGGGCAAATAAACATCGGGCAAACGACATGTACAGGCAGCAAGGGTGTTTAAAAACACATGGCTGATCCCCCCGTCATAGGAATCGGTTATAACACGAAAGTGAAACGTGTCCTCACAGAAGTAGTGCTTATTGTGTAGTGGCATATGAGAGCTTGTACAATGTCTATTGATGTTTGGCAGCTATAGCACCGTTTGACGTGGGTGCACCCACGTTAATTACTAGTGGAACATCTCCATCATGGGGACTAACGCCCACGGTCATGATTTAACTGTTGTGGTAGCTGAAGTTGTTAACGTATACCTGGACACAGCGTATCGTGAATCCCGCGCAAAGATGACATCAACAAGCACAGAATAAACACTGGCACTCGATATGCACTTGTTGAAAACGTCGTCACTTAAGGGGAGAAACAGCACGGTGTGCGCTCCCGAGTAATAGGGTAACCTACGCCTGTGTTCATGCATACGCTACCACACTGCGCTTCAGCAGCATGGGCGCAGAGGTTCGTAGGTGGAGCCGCGAGCGCGCGCAGGCGTTCCACGTCCCGCTAGCCTCTGTCCCGCTTCACCAAGGCACAACATTCAGCCGTTAACATCGTTGCCTTTCTGAAGCGTTTATTGCAGCAGTTTTATTAGTTGGTGCTATCGCACTCGAAGCAGTCAACTGCGGAGAAGCACCGTTGGTGCATGTGGAAGCTGCACTGAGCTGTCGCACGCTAACACAAAGCGAAAGGCAAAGAAAGTAACTGGGTCTAGGATGACTCCCCGATACTAGCGCGGCCAGTGTTTTTCGCTGGTATCGAGACGCTTCAAACATGGCCTACGAGGTTGCCCGCCGGCAGGTTTCGCCGGCGCGCAATCTCGGAGGCCAAGCTTTAACTGCGTCGTCACCGAATCGTTCCGCATCGGCGCTAGTAAGTGTCATGGCGCATTACTTCACTGCACCGCTCATAGACTGCGGCACCGTCCCACCCCGCCAACAGAGAGCACCGTGCGAGTTCGTGGAGTGCTGTGCACCTGCCTCGGTAGCGCAGTCGCTAGTGCGCTGGGCGTTGATCGTCGCGGACCGAGAGGTCGTAAGTTAGATTGCCAGCGGCCGAGCTTTTTTTCTTTCTCATCCGTTAGTGTCCATTTTATCAACGCCATATCCGCGACGGAAATACGTCACTAAAGTCTTGGTGGACTGTTCAACACGGAAATTTGGGCTAGTTGGTGGGTGTGGAACTTGTGTATCTTAGCAGCGCAGTGGAACGAACACAATAGAAAGGCACACGTAGACAGGATGGTCTACGTCCTGTCTACGTGTGCCTTTCTATTGTGTTCGTTCCACTGCGCTGCTAAGATGCACAAGTTCTTGGTGGACCCCGGCATAAAAAAAAACTTTCGTGTTAAAAAAAAAATCAGGAGCCCTTCCACTACCGGGAACATGAGTGCAAGCGAAGCTTGGCGTGTGCGTGGCTAACACACTACTTTTCTTTCTTTTATTTTCTTTCTATCGCATTGCGCAATGCTTTCTCCAACTGTTTCCCTCGCTCCATGCTGATAACTAGACCTTCATCCACGTTCTTATCAGCACAACACTTCAGTTGCTACAGGCAACAACCGTAGTCATGGGTTCATATCCAGGCAACAATCGTGAAATAATAAGTCACCTGGACGAAAGGTCAGATTGCCATATCAGAAACAGCTGATTGCTGACAAGCCCAGGATCTAGAGAACTACAATTACTAGAAAACGACGCATAAAAATAGGCATTCAACCAGCGCACCTTCGAATGCCGCATTTCTGTACGCTCGCTGGCGCAAAGTGTTTCGCGTGTGACGCCTGTACTGAGATCTGTGGGGTACACAGCTTCGCTTAAAAAATATCGAGCCGAGTTAGGGTACTAGGTCCCCTACTATGGGGGAGCGGTAAGCCGTCCCGGTACATAGAGAGCGCTGATGAAGTTATAGGCAACATGCATCGGAATACGCGTACTGCTCTAAGCTCTCAAACAGAACCGCTACTGATTCACCGAGTCCACAATGAAGATATTTCTCAAGTAATTCCTCGTTTAAAAATGCCAGCATAGTTTACTAGCGCTGGTCAGGTTCACTTCATTTGTGAAGTATTTCCTGTAACATAAAGTTTGCGTCGTCCACCCTTGCACTCAATTTCCCACGTAATCGCAGCGTAATTAATGAGCTCACTCACATGCATCCAGCGTAGGCGCGCGAAACCAAGGCTTTAAAGTATGCAATGAAAATGTACTAGTTGTTGGATCGCACCACAAATGAAGAATGAGACCGAAGATCAGTGGGCGATCACAGCTCACCTCGTGATTGTCTTAACACGTGCTCTTGGGCGAGTTGGTTAGGCGTGCTAGCTTATGGCAGAGCACCAGAGCACATTGTAAACAAGGATGACACAGGACATAATAGGCAAGCATAAGCGCTGGGTACACACATGTGTGTGGTGGCTTAGGGAGACCAGAGGTAGAGGGAACCGCCGCGAGGTGCCTCGTACTAGCGCTTATGTTTGCTATTGTTATGTTCTATGTAGTCCTGGTTACTCACGTGCAGTGCCACCAGTTATTATATGATTATCTTCGTTTTCCTTTGTCCTTCGTCGTCTTTTCTAGCACCTATTGCTGCCGGAAGTAGATTCAGATGTGATCACGAAAGGAGCACACCTGTTTGGGCGGGAACGGCACGTCGTAGGTGTGTTCAGGTCGACCGGTGAGTGGACCGCCGTCGCCAGCAACGCCTCCACCGCCACCACCGCCCCCCATGGCGGCGTTCGGATGACCCCGGTGTGCGCCGCCCGAAGGCGAGTCCGCGTCGCCGGAGTACACCGATATGTGCGTGGTGGCGTAGGGAGAGGGGAAGTAGAGGGGGTCGCCGCGCGGTGCCTCGTACACCTTCTTGCCAACGGACGTCATCGAAATGGAGTCACCCTTCATGTCGCCGCCACACGCACGCTCTGCAAAGTAGAAGTAGGAGAAGAGGGGACGATATTTCAACAAACGCGAACTATAGAGGTCGCCCAAAATTCGCATGCAGCTTGCTGGTTTCGTAGCGTGAGGAAAGACAAGTTGATCTCCAGCAGCAAAGAATAAACAAACTACGAATCAAATCTTATATAGATACTATGGGATGCAAACATCCCAGTTCGAAGAAACAATTTTTTTCGTTGCTCTGATCTTCTACAGCTTCCTGCTGTACTCGGGCGAAAACTGCGCAGTCGAGAAACTCGACCAGTTCTGACAAAAAGTTATCACACTAGAATTGTTGGTAAGACAAAATTTCACCTTATACCGATATTTGGCGTAGCATCAGCAAATGCAGGTGGCCGATGATAGGGGGCGCTACTAAAGAAAAAGGTTGGGAATTTGGCCCAGTAGAGTATTAGCGCAAAAAATACGCATCATTTTGGCTACAGCTTCGTGCGAATTGGTGAAATATTTCCGTGAACTGCTGGTACATCATTCTGTGTGTGTTTCGTATAATATTATCGATGTTAGTAACTGCCTTCCTATTTATTTAGTTGACAGGCTTTGGATTGAATGGTAGGACTCAGCATTCATTTTATGATGTCCTCAATAGAAATGGATGGACACTCGAAAACATGCTGGTGTAAAGTATGACGGTATATTCCGTTGAAGTAAACTTCGGTATGTTTTAAGCGCCTGTGGAAAACAGTTTGTGACGATTTGTGATGGTGCAATAACAGAGAGGTATAGTGAAAGGAGTTGGGGATATGTGGCAATGGCACGAGTGAGCGTTAATAGTATGACAACGCGTTTCTTGCTGTTTCGAAGGCCCTTATACGGACTGTCCACCTGATGCTTGATCTAGCTGCGCAACCTGTCTCTGTCTGTCGAACTCGGGCAACGTATTTGTGCCATATGGTCGTGAAACAACCCGATAGTAACAGGCAACAGGTTCTGCAAAAATTATCCATGAGATGATACGCTTATGTAAGGTCACATGGTTCATGCGGAGATTTATAACTAGAGTTCAAAAGTTTACCAGAAACTTGAGCCGTGGCGCTGTAGTCGTGAGTTCTGGTGCGGCGGTTGCACATCATGTAGACTACGGCACCGATGACCAGCACAACGACGAAGGCACAGATGATGGGCACCACAAGGGTCACGCTCCGAGGAAACGCCGTGCTCTCTTCGGGGTGCAGAGTCATCGGTGGTATCGTGGCTGTAAGGAGACAGAACAAAAGTAAACCATGCTGAAACTTGTTTCCTGTCTGAATATCGGAACAGGCCTTCTATCAAAACCTCGTCAACCTGTTTTAGGCGGCATATCTCTGTTTAGTCCACCTTGTTGCGTATCTCTCTTCTTTTGCTTAAACAAGCATAAGAAGACGGCAAGAGCGCTAAGGGAAATATCTCCACAAGAATGTTTCTTTTTCCTCTTCTCTACCGCTTGATTTTATAATTACGATGCTTAAGTTTAATTACCTGGTTGACACAACTTCAAGTTTGCTTTCGCTTGTTTTAACACACTTGATCACGTAGTCTGGCTTTCTGTCCCTACTGAACGTTCCACTGTTTACCATGTACTGCCTGTTTGGTTACTTGCTCTACGCTTTCTGAGGCAGGAATGATACTCTAAATGTATGTGAGGTCTCCTAAGAATTATGGCTTTGTAACAGCTAGTGGCAGCCGTCAAAGAGGGTATGTCGTGAGGTGCATATAAGTTACGCTAATTACGCGCAGTATTTGTAAGAATTTCGCTGCCTCCTTCAATCATCACACCAGTGATCATCCTGTTGTGTTGTTCTGGCGGAAGCGCCGCTTTGTCGTGCACATAACCAGCGCCTGAGTTCTTCCAGCTGAAAATGCGGGTTTGTAAGTCTTACCTGCTGGTGCACATAATTTAAACTGAATGTTTTATGCCATATCAGAAGTTATACTATAGAGGAAAGTTGGCTTATATGTATACAACTTGTGTGTTCTTCATCTACTATAACGGAAAGGAGTGACGCAAGCAGCAGTCAGCGTTTTAACATGATAAGCTAACTACATAACCATCACCCAAGAACAGGGACCGATAGGTGGCTGCAGCTTCGAGAATTTGCTTTCATTACAATGCTAGTACTGTACCAGGTACATTTTATGGTCACATAACATAGGCTTAAGGTCTTGTTTTCGTCCTGAGAAGTTGGGAGAACGGTTATTGTTATTAACCCATATATGTCCAGTGTCCTACATATAGGACGCTTCTTTGATGCACTCTAACATCGCTATTTCTGGATGGATGGATGGATGCTATGAGCGTCCCCTTTATAACGGGGCGGTGACATGTCTGCCACCAGGCTCGAAGAATAAAAAAAGAAAAAAAAGAAAAAAACTTCCTTGTTTCATGTTGTCCTAATGCCTTATCTACATTGATTAAATCTATGTTATTATAACAAAAAAATATAAATTCACAGTCCATCTCTCTGCCTCTTAAGGCAGAATAACCTTTTTTCCCCCAATTATTTATTTTTGTACTTTATCTCTACTTTTCTGCCACCAATACTCTAACCGTCTCTTACTTATTTCTATCGCGGACGTGTTCAGCTTTCCATTGTTGTCCCTAAAACCCAAGGCTTCATGTAGACTCGTGCCCACACGTATACCTGGGTGAATATCGCCACATTCAATCAGTACATGTTCCATCGTTTCCTTAGTTCCCCCGCAGCATGTACATAGTTCTTCTTCGTTACTGAATCTCGCTTTATAACTACGCGTTCTCAGGCAGCCCGACCTTGCTTCAAACAGTAAAGCGCTTCCCCTTGAATTATCATAAAACCTTTCCCTCCTTATTTCGTTTTTTCCTTTTCGGTAGTTACTCAGAGCCGGCTTCTTTTCCATCGCTGTCATCCAATAAGTCTTCTCCGCCTCTCTGACCTTCCGCTTAATGCTCCTTGTTGCCATATCGCCCGCACTGCCAGCCGTATATTTATTGGTGAGCCTCCTAGTTCTTTTTCTCCACTGCGTGTCAACGCTTTTTCTATACAAATACCTGAAAACCTTCTCTGCCCATCTACTCTTCTTCATTTTCCTCAGCCTCTCTTCGAATCTCATTTTGCTCTGCGCTTCCCTCACTTCAAAGCCTGTCCATCCCATATCACCCTTCACCGCCTCATTTGTCGTCTTCCCGTGAGCGCCCAAGGCGAGGCCGCCCACCGTCCTTTGATTTACATCCATTCCTGATTGCACCTCTGACTTCATGCACACCACTGAGTTCCCAAATGAAAGCCCCGGAACCATCACACCCTTCCACAGCCCTCGAAGCACCTCGTACCTATTGTATCCCCATAAAGCTCTGTGCTTCATAATTGCAGCATTCCTCTTTCCCTTTGCTACCGATGCTTTCTCTTGTACCTCCATATATCTATCCCCCTCATTTACCCATACTCCGAGGTACTTGTACTCGCTTACCCTCGGTATTTTTTGGCCCTGTATTAAGACCGTATGGTCTCCGTGATCATTGAATATCATCAATCCACATTTTGTTGCACTAAATCCTAGTCCTAGAGCCTCACACTCCCTTCCGCATATATCTGCCAGTCGCTGTATATCATCTTGACTCTCCGCAAATAAGACAATATCATCAGCATAAAATAGACCTGGAAGCTTCTGCTCAACCATCGCTCCGACCTGTTTGTGTGACAAATTAAATCCAATGTTGCTACCTTCTAGCGCTTTTTCCATCCTCGCCATGTACAGCATGAATAACAGCGGGGACAAAGGGCATCCCTGTCTCAGCCCCTTGCTCATTTCAACGCTGTCCTTGCTACTTATTCCTTCCCATTCTATACAAACTGTATTTTCTCGGTATATTTCTCTCAAAAGCTGTACACAGTCGTCACCTATGCCCACTTCCTTCAATATATCCCACAAAATTTCCTGATTAACGTTGTCATACGCCCCGGTGATATCTAGATAAGCTACGTATAAGGGCCTGTTTTCTATTTTAGATATTTCTGTACACTGGGTAAGAACAAACAGATTATCGTCTAACCGCCTGTCGATTCGAAATCCATTCTGAAGTTCTCCCAAAATATCATTTTGTTCCACCCACGCTTCTATTTTTAATTTTACTGCCTGCATCGCCAACCTGTATAGCACCGATGTAATTGTTAGGGGTCTATACGAGCGAATGTTATCTTTTTCTCCCTTGCCTTTATAGATTAAGTTCATTCTACTTTTTCGCCAACTGTCTGGTATTTCCCTCTCCTGTAAGCACTTTTCTACGGCTTTCAGCAGTGCTTCTTTAGTGTTATGTCCGAGTTCGTTAATGAGGCTGACGGGAACCCCATCTAAGCCCGGAGTAGTGCGCTTAGGAATTTTTCCTTCGGCCTTCTTCCAATTGAAATTCTCTAGTACTACATCTTCGTCGGTTGCTCTCCTTTGCGTACTTTTACTCACCGGGGGAATCCCCTGGGGGACCTTTTTAAACGAATCGGCTGTTATCTTTCGAATGTAACCTAGCGCTTCATATCCTTCGAATTTATTTCCTCCTTCATCTACCATATGTTGTTGCATTGTGACAGACTTCCTACCCAGCGCTTTTAGGTGGCTCCAAAATATCCTAGGCGCGGCCTTCTTCTTTTCGCGAATCTCTGTCATCCAGCGTTCACTTTCACCTTTAATTTTTGCCTCGACTAATTTCTGCACAATGGATTTTTGCTCTAAATATATTTCCCATATTTGGTTAACTTCGTCCTGTGGCCGCTTCTCCTTTTTTGCCTGTCTGTGCTCCCGTGATGCCTGACGTCGCATCTCGATCGCTTCCCGGATTTCTTTGTTCCACCAACTTTTTGGCTTTTTCTTTCCTTTCCAACAAATAGTTTTCTTCTCTATTTCCATTTCTTTCGTGATTACATGTAGCAGCTCACTATACTTCCAGTCTTTGCCTGGTAGTTCGTCTACTTTTTCCTCGACTCTTGCGGCTATATTTGTTATTTGTTTGTCATTTAGATACGAGCTGCCAAACTTTGATTCTATGTTCTTATTTTCAGTTTTATATCCCATTTGTAATATTATGCGTTTATGATCACTACCCAAGCTGTTAATGCCTTCTTCGTCTATTCTCATGTCTCTAAGTTTGTCATATATTCCTTCTGTCATGAGACAGTAATCAATGCTCGATTGCCTGTTTCCGACTTCCCACGTGATCTGCCCCTCACACTTAGGCCCCACGTTAACTATCTCAAGACTATGTTCTTTAGCTGATGACTAGCGCCACCTACAGCACATCAAGCAGGCCTCATTCTCAACCTGTGCAAGCCTAGACATTGCTTGCTCTTCATGCCAACGTTTATAGAACTTCTTTCAGTTTGAAAACTCGGCGTTGTTGCGCGGCGCTGCCGCAAGCGGTGGCTGGAAGTGGCGCTGCTGTCGCAACAGGCTTCAGCCGCTCCAGCCATTCCAGCTACGTGCGCCGGATCGAGTGTGTGTGTGGCTGTGATTACGCAGTGTCCGCGTGTTGTAGTACGCAGACGGAAGAGATTTTGCTTGCTGTTGTGTCCTGTGTAGCGTGTATGTTTGCTCTTCTGCAATGCCGACTTGTTGTGTGCCTGGATGCACAAGCGGTTTTAGGACTAACAATTCCCCAAGACACTTCTTCTGGGCTCCACGTGATCCGGCTCTCCATGCAGCGTGGGATCGCGCTATTCCCCGTCTCGACAAAAGGCTGACGGACAAATCGCGAGTTTGCGATGTGCATTTTCATGCCGAGGACATCTTGAAAACGTACAGCCACATTGTCGACGGGAAAAAAGTCGAAATCGCTCGCGGTAAGTGGAGTCTTGTGCAGGGAAGTGTGCCTAAAGTTTTTCCTAACCTCCCATCGTATCTTTCGAAGCCGCTAAAAAAAAATCCAGATCGAGGGAAGACGGTCGAAAAAAAAAACTGTTTGAAGCGAGTTAAATCACCCTGCGAGCCTGAAAACTGTGCGGATAATTCTGGCGTCACTTCGGCAAGCGGTGCGCTCAGTCTGAGCGATGTTGAAAGTGTTCGTTTGCCGTCTGCGAGTTGGCGTAGCATTGACACCTCTGATGAAAACGGCAGTTTTGTGGCCTTTTATGCAATAAAGGCTGAAGAGCGCACACTAGTAATTGAAAAATGCGTCATCGTCGCTGAAGATATGTCAGTGAGTGTTAGCGCGCATGGGCGTGTTGCGAAGGCATTTCAATCTAACACTATCACCATGCTTTCACACCTGACAGAACTGCTCGCGCGTGTTGACGCACTGAATGTGTGCACAGGCTGTGAAAGAATATGTGCAGGGGTGCTACTATATGAAGGAAGAAGCAGCTGCTGTGAAGTATTAACTCGCAGTATAAGCTGCATACGTTGTTCAAAGCTGAAGATAAGGCTAACCAGGAAGCAGGGTCAAGAAGGGCGCAAGCAACGGGAGCGGCAGCAAAAATTGAACATTTTACGAAAAAGAGCCGTGAGAGCGGCGGTTCGACGAAAGAAGCTTTTGCACGACGTGAGGGAGCTGAAAGATAAGTTGGAATCGGAGCCCGACAACATTAAAGAAGCATTTAGCGTCTTACTACCTATTCAGCAAATGGCCATTGAAAGTTCCCTAAAGCAAGTGAAGGCGAAAGCTCCCCAAGGGGTTCGATACAGCACTGCATGGCTAATGAACTGCCTCCTCTTAAGGATTACCAGCCCAAAGGCATACAGGCTAATAAGGTCCATGAAGCTCTTGGCGCGCTGCCCACATGCAGTCGTCTGAACCAGATTCTTTCAGGAATGGCTTGTGAATATGGCTTTAATAAGGTTGCACTGGAGAGCATTCAAGCGTACTTTAATGAAAAAGGAGGTGCGTCCAACTATGAGACCATATTAATTGATGAAATCAAGCTCAGACAAGGCGTGGAATTCAGCTCATCGACCTACAAGTTTGACGGCTTTGTGAACTTTGGTGACAGCACTCCTGATCAAAATGGAACACTAGCAGATCATGCGCTTGTTGTGATGTTTGTTCCTACTTTTGAGCCCTGGGTTCAACCAATTGCTTCTTTTGCACCGAAAGGTGCGGCACCTGGTATTGTGCTTTCGAAAATAGTGCTAGAGTGAGTACTTCAATTAGAACGCCATGGAGCTTCAGTCATAGCTGTGGTATGAGATGGTGCTAGAAACAATCGCTCAATATGGACCCATTTAGGAATAAGTGGAAAGCTCTCGCCAGCCCTAAACAAGATCCAGCACCCGTCACTCAAAGGAGGAGAGTTCTTGCACTTCTTATGTGACGTTCCACATGTGATAAAATGTATCAGGAACCATCTGCTGACACACACCTATGGCATGGTAAGTGTAATTTGCTATCATTTTAATATAAAACTTAATTCTATCGATGGACAGTTACTCAGTTTTTTGTCTGTAGTATTTGTGTTACATGTGGAAACAAGATAGTACAATTAAGAAATGGTGAGCTCGTCTGTCTTGTTTTTTATTATTTTTATTTCCTTTTCAGGCTGGCAGTCACAAAGTCAGCTTCAATGACTACAAGTTGCTTTACAAGATGGAGGAGAATAACCAACTGAAAGTCGTTCCTAAGCTGACAACTTGCCACGTTAATCCAAGCAACCTGCAAAGAATGAATGTCAGGCTTGCGGCACAAGTACGTGTTTAACCATTCTGAGCAATAATTGCACAAAAACAGATTATTCACTTTTGCTTCCGCAGTTTGAGACAGAAGCCTGGATGCTCAATTTGTTTATTTTACTGCCTTCTTGTGCCATGTGACTGCCCACTAATCTTTAGTGCCCCACTTAATATTCCAGCTTTTCAGCAGGAGTGTTGCTATTGGCTTGAACATCTACAGGAAGCAAAAGGTGCCTGGCTTTCAGAATACCCAAGGCACGGAGGAATTCACTCTACTGGTCAACGATTTGTTTGACGCACTGAATGCAAGGATACCAGTGGAGGGTATCCGAAAGAACTCTCCTAAAATCCAGGTGAGAGGAGTGAATGTCATGAGGTGCAATGCTACGACTATGAAAAACTTGTTCAACCGACGAAGGTACTTTAATACGTGTAGTGTCCGCTTGCATACACTGCATAACAGATAAGTAGACGATCACTGGCAACTCGTATTTAATGCCACAGCATAGGTTTTTACATACAAAATATAGGAGTAATAGATGCCACAATGGTTGCTGGTAATGCTTCGTGCATGCGCTTTGTTTATAAAATCATCATTTACATGTTTTTTTATGCAGGTGATGAAAGGGTTTCTTCGGATGCTTGATTCAACAGAAAGGCATTGTAGAGACAGCAACACAAAAATGTTCACTTCCCAGATGACAGCCGAGTCTTTGCCAGTGACACTATTGTCCACTCTTGACATCATTGACCTTCTCCACAGCAAAGGAATGCCATACGTGCTTACTGCTAAACTGAATCAGGACCCACTAGAGGTACCACATTTGTTTCTTGACAAAATTTTCTCAATTTGAATGACGTTTATAACATATATGTTTGGAACACTAATTTATTGTAGCTCATTTTTATTTTCAGCGCTTCTTTGGTGTTGTTCGCAGCTTTGGTGGTGACGAAAATCACCCAACAATCACTGGCTTCAGCCAAGTCTTTCGACTCCTGAGCTTACATACTCCTCTAAAAATGGCATCAAGAGGTAACTGCTCAGGGGATGCGGATCCTGTCCTGATATCATTGGACAAGACCCTGAGCGACAAGAAGATGTCAGCCCTAGTGGAAAAGCAAGCCAGGAATGAGAAACTCGACAGCATTTCGAAGTCAATTACCCTTGAAGAAAGCGCTGTTAGTGCAGTAGAGCATGACTATAATCACCCGACTGCTGAACAAACAGTACTGTATTATCTTGCAGTTTATATGGCGAAGAAGGCACTAAAGTTCTCTGCATGCACGGAGTGCCATGCTACAACCACGGATGTGAAATGTGTGCCACCAGCAGCTGTGTTAACGGAGAAGAGGTTGTTTGTCCCTGGTGCTTTAAAGCACCCTTCCCAACAGTTGGTAAAGTTGCTGGCAGGCATTGAGCCTGTGATACAGAAAGAAACGAAGGAAGGAAAGGTTTTTGGGAGCCTCTTTTGGGCCATTGTGGACCTCTTGTTTAATCGATCACTCGTGCGACTAGGCTGCAATTTGCATGCCGAGGAATTTACGGTGAAGTTAAATTTTATTTGGTTATGCGAATGCATTTTTACTCCAGGCACCTTGCAGAGAGAAGCCAAGTCAGTGAACAGGTCAAGAATTCCAGGAAAAAGGCTCGTTTACTGTAAATCTGGAAAGCTTATTGTGCAGTTTCTGTAAATGTTGTATGTAAACCAGCGAAACTGTTCAATAAATTGTGTGACTTTTTGTGCTTTTCTTACTATAACTATTGTCCTGTGTAAAGGTACCACTTCTCACATTCATATGTTCACGATAGCCTGAAGTTAGCTCTAATGCATTGTATTAAAAGAACCTGTCAATCCCACTATTTATTCACATTTAATGTTGCCAAGGCACATGTGAATAACTGCAAACGAAGAAAAAAATATATGCCATAAGCAAGACCATACTTTTCAATGCGGTAAAGCATGCTATAAAAGAGGGGGAAAACATGAAAGGCTGTCATTTCAAAACATTAAACGTGCAAGCGTATAAAGGTAGAATTGTAATGTTGCAATCACTTTACTAAGCTGTTTAATACAGTTTTAAGGAGGAACGTTAAAAATGTGTAAAAGAAAAAAAACTATCTTTAGTAATTGTGAAGGATTAAAATTGCATACAAGATATACTGTCGGGCGAGCTGAGGCCCCAATTGTAGATGGTGAGGCTATTTTCGACCATGTGCGCTACTGTTCTGGATGTAACCTCTCAAGCCCAATTGGTTCCTTTCCGCAACTCGCACAGATGAGCCAGCGAAAAATTCCGGTCCCGATTGGGTTTGATCGCTATCGAAGTGTGCCGTGACACGTGCATAAGCTTATCATGCGCTTGCGAGGGTCGATTTCTGCAAGTGCGCTCTGCCGCATAGTCGATATGCATTAACAATGTTAAGCGTTGTTTCCTAGTGTTCTTGGCGTTTTTGGGCACTTAAAACAAACAATAATAGGTAATGCGAAGGCTGTGAGCCGAACCTACTGCACAACTCCTCGCGCCGCTCCGACAAAATTCTGTCATTACGTATTTTCACAGGACCTACCAGAACCTTCGGAGTATTCCCCGTTAGCTAAAAAAAAAGATTGTTTTCAAAGCCGCTCGCGTTGTCGTTGAAAAGTGGACTTAGACAACAACACTAATGCCTGTCGCCCTGAACTTGATGAAAGGCGCAGCAACCACCGAGCTCTCAGTGGCTGCTATAGTTCGCGCAACATAGAACACCATCTAACGCGCTTTCAAACATTCTTGCTAATGTATTAAACCATCACGATTACCTAAAGTGAAAAACTAGTCGTTCTCGTTGTTGCGTTTTCAAGCAATTCAATATTTGCGCGGATAGCAGCTGCATGCGCGACGTTCGCTCGCGCTTTGTCGTCTGCTACGTAGAGCCTGTTGCTGCAGTAGCGCCCCCTGGACCGGAAGTCCGTTATGCGCCGCTTTCAGAGTACGGCGGAGGCGGAGAGTCTGGCAACTGAACAAGGTTCCATAAACGTTGTTTCATGCTGCCACGTGCCGACCGCTTTCTCCGGGCAAACTCGTTCTTTGTGTGAAAGACGCCATGGAGAGGAAGAAGTGCACGTGAAATGCCGACCGCTTTCTCCGGGCAAACGCGTGCTTTGTATGAAATACGTCATGGAAAGGAAGAAGTGCAATGTCGGTGTGCACGTGAAATGTTTCAAGGCTTACCACACCTGCACATAGTACCCCTAATGCCCAGTGTCCTGTATGGCTAGGACGGCTTGAAAAACAGTGTTGCGTTTACCTGGCAGTAAATAAAGAACTTGTGCTTTCTTTTGAGAGTGGAAGTACACTTTCTGTGAAAAAAAAATATTTGTTTTGTCATTTTTCCTGAGTTTGGGCATATAGGGGTTAAACAACTTGATAGGGCAACACAAATTACGACACGACGAACAAAGCAACACTATTACTCTTTACTGGTGGTCTTTAATATCGCTATTACTGTTATTAGCTTGGGTCCGCCGCACATTTAAAGCCACGAGATCTACGACCTTTGAGCAAAAGCCTAGATAAACCGTTTAAAAAATAAATCATTGGCCCATTCACTCCATCGACCTGGCTAATTCACTCCATCAAGATGGTCGGACTGTCTTAGTTACACCGAGTGTTACACCGAGTGTTACACCGAGCGTTACACCTAGAACGCTGTGTCTTCGGCACGGCAACGTCGTTTCCGTTCACTGTCGAGTACGCACAGGAGTTCCGCGTAAGCAGCTTGCTCCTCGGCGGTGTTCGGTGGGGCGGATTAGACCAGGTCTAACCATCGAGAATTAGGCGAAATCTATACGTGTGAGCCTATACGATTGGCTAGCGAGATGACGTATGGTTGGCAAAGCGCGCGAAGTCTATATGACTGGTTCGCGAAATCGCGTGATGTCGTGAATCCGCCGCTCGATTTGAGATGCGCGCGCTTACACCTGATTGGTCAAAGCGAGATCACGTTACCCGTCGGCACAGCCAATGGCGTTTCAGCGGACACCTACTACTACTACTACTACTACTACTACTACTACTACTACTACTACTACTACTACTACTACTACTACTACTACTACTACTACTACTACTACTACTATGAACGCGATAGCGGTAAAGAGCTCGTTTAGCAGAAATTCATGTGTCGGCGTCGGCGTCGTTGGTTGTGAGCGAAAAATCGAGAAAGATGCAAATGAAATAAATAATAAACAACTTCAGTTCGAGTGAGAATCGAACCCAGGCCTTCTGCGTGGCAAGCAGGTGTTCTACCACAGCTACGCCATTGCTTGAAACTGCTTCGGAAAAAACAAACACTATACTAATGTAATGTAGTGGCAGGAGTCTCCTTAACGCTTGTAATATTGCGTGGCAGAAGCGTAGAGTCGCGCCAGGCGTCAAAACATGTGAATTGTACAACGAGTGAGTGTTTTAAAGGCCCACCCATTACAAAGCCCTCAGACATATTTAATCATCATAAGCTGCAAAAGCATCAACAAATTAGCAGCTGCGTAGGTTCGCATGTTGCCTTACGGACGCGTAGTGGGACCCTTCGCTGATTCGCAAGAGGAAGAATTATAGCGTAGTGGGCACTTCGCAACTGTACTTGCAGTAGGCATTCCAGGATAGTTTGAAACGGCCAATGTTAAGCGCACAGACGTTCGTTTCCTTGCGGCACAGTTGAAGTATGCACCGAGAACCGAAGCTAGGCTTGCAAGTGAGAAGGCGATGCGCATGGAGCCCGATTATGCTATCGCGTTCTACTCTGAAGAAGCTCAAGCGTCCTCCAAGTTTTTACTACGACTAATACAATTACTACTACTAATACTAATAAGAATACTACTACTACTGCTACGGCACATGTTGGGCACTGACGCACTGACATCTTCGCTGTAAAAAGGCGTGTGTACTGCAAGACGAAAAGTAGCAGCAGGACATTCCAAATTTCCAGAACCAACCTCCACCGGACGTGAGCGTGGCGAAGACGAACTGCGCCTCGGTTGAGCCGGCGTCATTGGTAGCGGACACGAGTAGGTGGTACCACGATCCCGGATGTAATCCCCCGAGCGCGTAGGTGTCGGAGGACACGGCATCGATGGTCTCCGGCACAGCCGTCCAACCCCTCTCTTCGCGCAGCTTGTACTGCAGAGTGAAGAAGCGGATCGGACAGCCGCCGTCCTTCCAAGAGCGCAGGTTCAGCTGCACGGCGCTGGAGTTGCTCGACAAAAGCTCGTTTTTCTCCGGTGCCAAGGGAGCTGCAGGCAGTAAGGCAGTACACCAATCAAGAAAACGAAAGGTATTAAAAAGGTAGCAGTAAAGTTAACCAGGAAAAAATGGTCTGGTTTGCTACCCTAGACTGGGGAACGGGAAGGGAGACGTAGAAAGGAAGATGATGTAAAGAACATGGGTGCATTCGTGGCCATGGTTGGTGATAGTTAACGACAATGATAAAGAAAAGGCGCCTTTTCTTCTCCTGTGTGCTGTATGTTCTTTAAAAAAATCAGTCGAGAGGCCACTGCGCAAATGACCGTCATCAGAATGCAGACAGGTATCTCTTATTGAATTTCTGAGAACTGTCGTGTTATAAAAGGAATTTGAAAATTTTGTCCACTCCTGGCCCTTGCACCAAAAAAAAAAGAACAGAATTTGAAAAATTCTACAAGTTAGACGTCAACCTCCAACGTTGCACAAGTTAGAATGTGCAGAGTCGCAAAAATTACACAGTGTGCCAATTAAATATGCTTACCTGCTCTTACGTGCGCTACTGCAGTACTGCGTCGCACAGGGATCATAATTGAAAAAAAAACAATCATGTCTTTGTTCGTGAGGGCCAGTGAAGGGGAGCTAACGCACTTATAACCCAATTTTGCAATCGCCTCAGCCTCAGTGATTTCGCGAGTGAGCGGCGTCCTGCCACGGGGCACAATCGTGCAAATATTAAATGCATATATTTGCGCAGTTGTGTCCCGCGCAAGACGCAACCCATTCGTGAAATCACCGGTGCTGAGGCGATTGCAAAATTGGGTTATAAGTGAGTTAGCTCCCGTTCACTGGCCCTCACCGACAAAGAAATGATTTTCTTGACTCATAATTGTTTCTATTTTTACTCCATGTACATGCATGCGCGGTCAATTGTATTTCGATATATAAACCAATTCAGTGGTGCAAGAATTTCAGCTAAAAGTTTGCACAGAATGTGTTATTCTGTTTTATCCGTGTCGTCTTTGTTGCGCAATCATGCTCAAATACTCGACTATTGCTTCCTAAAATCAACTGCAGTACTTGATATGCACGTTTACTCTTCAATTTCTTTCTCACTTACTTACGGTGATGATGTCCCTATGGCTTTATTTACTGTACTTCGTTTGCTTTGTGAACATACACAATAATCATATTTGCTAACTGAAGACAACAGAACTCTCCGCACATGCATAATTATAGTACGAACTGTTGAATTAATAAATCTGACTTTGTTGATATGAGCAGGTTTTGAAAGTCGTACTTGCAGACCCCGTAAGCTTTAACGCCATGGTTTCCCAAAGCAAGAGTCGAAGGAAGCATTATGGTTTATAATAATTCATTTCCTTCATCTCATACTTCTTTGTTATCCTCAGAGTGTAGAAATAACTTATTTTGTGAACAGTGTAGTGAAGGCGATGCTAGTGAACGCCCAGTATGTACTATGTAGTTTTGTTGCCCTAATTAATTCATTCACAAGAATTTATTTACAAGAGTGCGGAAGGCCGGTCTTTTGCGACCGAGGCGGGCCGCGTCCACGTCGGCGCCATCAGGCCGATCCTTATGGCGCCATCGTGGACCCTCTAGACAGCCCGCAGTTGATCTTTATATGAAGAGCTTGATATTATATTCTGCCAGTGAAGCCATTTTTCTTCGGGATCGGCGACAGTCGCGGGACAGCCAGCCGGCATGCGCCTGATTTCAATGATACCATCGCACGCTTAGAATTCTTTCCTAATTGGAATTTCGCGGTAAATTTTATTTACGAAATACGGAGAGGAGTACGTCCCGGTTTGCAGTAAACGTAGCGTGACTGCCTGGGCCTTGTTCTACTTTACGTGTGGCAGTGGGAATTGCCTACGCCCCACGTAGTAGTATTTAGTGATCTAATTGTAAGTTAGCAAATTATCTTTGTGATCCCCGGAATTGTAGTGGGCGTCGGTTCGGTTCTTACCGACACGGCAAACAAGTCCTCGTGCCAGGTCATTCGTCGCCTCGTTGAGGTTGACTCGAGTCTCGTCCACTTGTCCCACACGTGCAGGTAACTGTTGGATTTGTTTTCTATAGTTTTGACTTTGTCGATAAGTTTAGCCGCAGCCCCAGCGACATAGCCTTTACCAAAGCTCTTAACTGTCGCCCTAATGCGCGACAAAATAGAGCGAGCTGTTTAATTTTGCTTCGTTTTACTGAATCCCCGTTTTTCTTGTACGTAGCAACAACAGTGACAGATATCATTCCGTGCTCACATAATTTGCTTTGTACACCGACACTGAAACAGGCTCCAGTGTGAGTGGGCCTTGGCACCACAGTCGTTGCAGCAGCGTCAAAACTGGGTCGCCAATGACCGCTAGCTGTTCATGAAATCGCTGTTCAAAGAAATCTTTAGGCAAACAAAAATTGAAATTTTAGCCGCTTGCGCCTACAACTGCATTGCGACACTGCAATCACAGGTGGCGAAAACCAATATTTTATCAAGGTTGCCCTAAGGCCTGTCCTTTAATTGCACAGATAAATTCCCAGACGTAACATTAAGCGTGATCGACTTTATTTATGGTCTCGAACCTCAGTCCCTAACTTCGAGCAGTCTGCTTAACGAATGCTCATCATCGCGCGAAACGTCCGGGCAACTAGCGCAACCCAAAATGCAGCACGGAGTTTCGAAATAGTCACATCAACTGCTACTTGTGAAATGGAAGAAAGAAACTCAATCGCGTTGACTGAGTTCTACAAGCGTTAAGGGTAGTTTTCTTAATGTCTTTCCGTCACCTTTAACAGCATAAAGAGAGCAGATAGGATTGATTCAAAAGGTGAAGCTAATCCACATCATACGTAGAATGTCGGGACCTCCACCTCTATCTTCTGCACTCAACGGAATGAACTCCCGGCCGTTCCAACGACCGCTATTAGGATCGCGATGCACATTTGGGCCTGTTTCCGAGCAAATGTACCACACTTACGGGTGTCGCAATCCTGGGCAGTTCAGACATCACTGGTCCCTGCGCGAGTAATTCCGAGCTGCTCGTTCCGGCTTTAGCAATATTTATCGCGAGAAAGTGTGACGACAGATGCTTCTGCACCGTTCAATCACAATTCCCTTACATTTCTCCTCTTGCTTTTTTCTTCGCCACGACATACGGCTGAGTGAGGTCACCTGACCCGTATCATCGAAAATTGTAACGGGCTCAAATGTTTCAACAGCGCCTTTACTGATCGCCCAATGGCGTGAACTTCTCAAGACGTTCTTATTGTAAGTTTCTTTTATTCTAACTTTTCATAATTCACTTTAAGGCCTGCCTAAATGGGATAACAGCATTGGTGTGCCTTCCTAATGGCATTTATAATCTAATGTCAGATTTGATTAAAAATGAGGCGCGAAATCATCGTCCGTTTAATTACGCTCTCTTACCACGTCGTACTCTAGAAGTCATGAAACTGTTTAAACAGGACTGAACTCGTACAGATGTTGCGTTATGTACTCCCTGCGCATGTTCCTACCGAAGCGTGTATCACTATGGGGTGCGGATTTCAGCTTCCCAGAGGATTTTCTGTCCTCTATTTCATTGGTTCAAGCGTCTACGCACTAGACTTATGCCTGCGCCCTAACCCTCTGTCGGGACAAGATATACTTGAAATGATGTCGGGTAAATATTAAGTGCGGGAGTTTATTAGGGACTCAATTAATAATAATAAAAATATCGTTCTCAGCCTGTGTAGAGACTTGCAGCGAAACACTCACGAAATTCATTTCGCAACGCTGGAAGGAACCAAAGCTGACAGCGATGTTGTATTTAACAATGTGGGTCATTCTACGTGTAATGTGCGACGATGTATTGGAGGTTGTCAAGGCTGACTAAGGTAGCAGTCAGGGCTTGTCGGTGTGATCGCGACGCAGGGCAAACGCGCAGAAGGCGAAGACAGGGCCATATGGGCGCTTGCTTGTTTCCAAGTAAAATATTGTCGTAAGTCAGCGCTCGTGTGTTTCAAGCCAGTTTTCCGTTTTCGTCTTTTTCGCATTTACCCTGTGTCACTTAAGCTATTTGGAAATAGCTGTAGAAGGATAGTTTTTGCGAAACACCGGCCTCAAGGACCAATTGTAGTCGTTATTTGCATGAATCTCTGTGCATGCCTGCAGTGCTCACAATCTCCTTTTTTTTTCTAAACGCCAACTCCTCGTCTCCAGAAGGTTAGCCAACCAAACATTATTCTGATTGAATTGCTCAACTTTCCTCTCAAAGCGTTCTATTTCTCTACGTCTTGGAAATAATTAGTCTGCGTATTTGTTTTCTTCTGCTTTGGGGGAGTTAGTTTGTTGTTTTATAACGACCCGTATACAAAGGGAAAGCCGCTGGGGTATGTTATTAATCGCTGAAATAGCTTTTTTTTCTTTTAATGGACAAGTCTCACCTCCGCCAGATGTTGTAGCACTGACGCTGGAGCTGGGCTCACTGCGACCCACGTCGTTGAAGGCCACCGCGTAGAAATGATAGCGCGTGCCGCAGTTGAGGTCTTGAAACGTGTGCGACGTGGCCGCTCCGTCCACCCCTTGTTCGCTCCAGTCACCAGTCTCCGACTTCCAGTACAGCACAAATCCTGGGCCGTCGAAACCAGATCGTGAGAGAATAGAAAACAAGTGAAATATCGATGTCAGTATGCAACGACACGGTTCGTATATATAGCATGTCTTAGCTAACTCGCGCCAAGTATTCTGTTTAATTTCGCGCACTCTAAAGAAAGGCAGGGCAAAAAAAAAATTAAACAGGGCAGCTGTTTTAGCATAGATGAAATATTCCGACGTTGCTGAGCAAACATTACTTTTCTATTGAATATTTTTGTTAGAGTTATTGTATTAAAGGTTAATTAGGTGATCTTTCTTAATTACCGAGATTATCAGATTGGCAGTTAGCCTGGATGAAGTATAACCGACGTTTCAAAAGAAGTCCTACAAATTTTGTATTACAGATTTCTCGCTGGAGCTCTTATTAAGAATTTAATTAAGCAATCTTCGTTATTAACCAACTTGGCGGATTGAAAAAAAAAAAAGTGGCCCGACGTGCTGCGTGCGGCTCAGCACAATACCGCGCCATTTCGACACACGTAGCACACATGTTAGATTTTGTAATACTAGGCGAAGTTCGCTGAGACACCCTGCATGTATTCTGTAAACTGAATATCATAATTTCCGCAAGAACGTTTTCGCGCGGACTCTTTCGGACGGTTTAATGTATAGATGAACATAACCGAAAGCTCTGTTGTCCATTCTTACTCGCAGAATATCTGCCGCGTTCCTATACAATGCAGTGACAGAGCATTGGAAGGATCAGCAGATGACTGATTCTTCAAAATGCAATGAATGTCGCTGGGGTCAACGTTTCGACAAGTGCTCATCAGCCCCGCCACGGTGGTCTAGTGGTTATGGCGCTCGACTGCTGACCCGAAGGTCGCGGGATCGAATCCCGGCCGCGGCGGCTGCATTTTCGATGGAGGCGAAAATGTCTGAGGCCCGTGTACTTAGCTTTAGGTACACGTTAAAGAACCCCAGGTGGTCGAAATTTCCGGAGGCCTCCACTGCGGCGTCTCTCATAATCATATCGTGGTTTTGGGACGTTAAACCCAAGATATTATTATTATTAAGTGCTCATCAGAGCAGCTTGATGAAGACCATTCCACTTGTCGAAACATTGGTTTGATATTCCCTATCCGACAATTTCTCGTTATTTCAAGTCTCCTTCTTCCACCGAACTTTTCTATCGTCTGGATTCCAGCTTCAATGTCATATGCGGGTATGGCATCAGGATCTAACAGCAGGCACCGCCATCTTGAAAGAGTAAGTCCAACCCGATGAAAAAAAAAAGAACTCACAGAGTCCGTTATGCATTCACCTAAGACGACTGGAAGGTGAAAGCCGCCTTCTTTTTCTTCTCATCATTCCTGCGCCGCCACCCTTCGAAAGCTTTGTGCACCTAAAGGGGTTTTGCATTGCCTCCAGAATCGGAGGCACCTCACCTGGTTTTGCACTGCCTCCGTGATCGGCCCACCTTTCAGCAAGCTACGATGTCATGTGATGACGTCATCATGTGACGTCACTGTGACGTCATTACGTGATGATTATTTTTTGCATCACTCGTGTGGACGCCGACGCAGGACGCTGGTCAATTTTCGTGTTTGATGAGGCATCTAAGGCTTTTTCACCTTAATAAACATCTTCGTTTTCCAACTTACGTATCGTTGGCAGTGTTTTCTGCAGTGCGTCAAGTATGTACTCGTCCGCCGCGGTTATGCAGCGGTTACGCTGCTCGGCTGCTGGACCGAAGGTCGCGAGTTCGATCCCGGCCGCAGCGGTCGCATTTCGATGGAGGCGAAATGCTAGATGCCCGTGTAGTGTGTGATGTCTGTGCACGTTAAAGAACACCAGATGGTGAAAATTTCCGGAGTCCTCCATTACGGCGGGCCTCATAATCATATCGTGGTTTTGGCACATAAAACCCCGGATGTTATTATTATTACTATTACTAAGTGTGTGCTCAGAAACCGTCACTCGTAAAGGCCTCCGCTAGGCACGACACCACCAACAAATTACCAAGGGCCAAAGCTGCCCAATAACTCGTGCCTGAAACGCATTACGCATCGCCAACTAATTACGCATCGCCAACTCATCTTCCCGCGGCTTGGATGGCCGGATGTTCTTTTCGCAGTTGCCGATGCAAAATAAAGTACCACGCTGAACCACGTTGACGAAGTCGAGGTTGGAAAATTGACGTGATAAAAGCAGCAGAACTACGGGTCGACAACGTCAACCCTGCGCTGAGCTTTCAGCAACCATCGCAATGCAATGTCAAGCACCGAAAGAATTGCCAAGATATAGCGAAGCCACATGTTTGTATGGAAGTTGTGTCTGTGGGTTCGAAGTTCAATGACAGAAAAGCTTCCTGTCGCTGAAGAAGAGTTTAACAGAAGTGAACAATGTCGCGTACGCAATCGCTGTTATATTTTTATTGAAATCGACAAATAATTTTAAACAGTTTTACTGCACATAATTTCAAAGAAGATCCGTGAATATTGCTGTATATTTCACGCATACGGTTCTTCACCGTACGGCAGTCGAACTGTCTGTCATTCCTGAGTTTACGAATAGAGTGCCAAGTTTTAATTATACTCGTTGCATCTGCTCAAAATTGGAACAATTTTACACCCTATGGATTATAATCCAAAACACGGGAAGACAGATCTAAAATTGCAAATGAACATGGTTCGTTTCTATCTATCTATCTATCTATCTATCTATCTATCTATCTATCTATCTATCTATCTATCTATCTATCTATCTATCTATCTATCTATCTATCTATCTATCTATCTATCTATCTATCTATCTATCTATCTATCTATCTATCTATCTATCTGTGTGTGTGTGCGTGTGCGGGGAGTTGTGTGCGTGTTGAACCAATATAAACAACAAAAGAAAGAATGCTCTAAAAAAGAAGCCATGTTAGACTATTCACTGAGCATTCTAAACGCTTCAAGCGTAATTGCTCACGCATTACTTTCTGGCCAGAAAATATCAGTCCACCTCAGGGAGCGGGCGCCCTCTGTGTGCCGCCTTAGTAACTACTCCCTCGAATCAATAAGTGGCAGTGACGTCAGGCTATCGACCATCCAGGATCGCGTTCGGCTCTGCGCGATTCCTCTAGATGGCGCGTCAGCCCTGCTCGGTAAGTTTTAGAAATACTCTACTCGTTCCGAAAGCGAAAGTACAAGAAATTTTAAACACATCAAACTTACTTGAAACAAAAAAAGAGACTTGTTTCCAAGAAAAATGAATGCCTCTTACTCAGTTCAGATATCTACAGAACAAAGTGAAGCTCTTTCGTTCTCACTCCTCAAAGTCGAAATTGGCATGGGCCACGTATACTGCTGAACATTTTTTATACAATATTGTTTGAACAGTTCGGCTATCGCGAAAATTATTTATTATATTCAACCACACCTGGGATGCATTGTACGTTTGTTCATCAGCAGGCGCTCCCCTGCCCAGCTTCTGAGACTCATGAAAACGGCGCGGAGTTGAAGCATGACACATAATCTTGGAGGCATTGCCGTTCTGAAAGCAGTTCACTTCGTTTCCTCCAGGTGGAGCCACCATAAAACACAGAGCAATAATTCGTGCTCACAATGTTAGTCATAGGTGCAGTGAACGACAGACCACTGTTACCAATCAAATGTTTGCCACTTCTGATGCAAGCAGGACGCCTAATGGTGTATGCATAGGCGTGCGCACAGTTCCTCATCAGGGTGGGGGTTGGGGGGGGGGGGCAATGTTTCATCTCAGCCACCCCCCATCCCCCCGTAATCGAGTCCAGTCCACCAAAAGACAACATGCTGAAAAGGATGTTGCCATGGATGAAAAAATGAAAATGAAGCAATGACGTGCTTCTCAAAATAGCCTGCCTTTAGGCCTTGCCTTTTCGGGAGTGAAGATGGGAAGTGAACCGCTATTGCAATGCAACAACAGGGGCCTTCGGTCGCCATTGTCGTAAAAAGAACCTGCGTGGTCATACCCTGCTCTTTAAACAATGACGGGACAGGTCCGACTAAGTAAAAGTACAGGGAAGACTTTGCGAAGATGAGCTTTATATCTCAATCGAAAGCAAATAAATAGTTTATCTTGATGGGAAGTTTTATCGTTACAATTTTTGTTTTAAGGAAGAAAATTTTTGAAGTTACCTATTCACGGATAGTTCCCAGTTGGTCATTCGGCAGCTTCCTCCTTTAAGTTCCTCATCGCAGTCAATGGGGAACTTCAAAAATTATTTTCTTCCTTAAAACGACGCCGACACCAACGCTGACACCGGAATTTCTGCGAAACGAGCTCTTTAACGCTATCGCGCTAAAAGACGTTAAGTTACAGAGAAATGGACAGATATGCTGTAGAAGTATCCCAAGAATGATTAGGTATTAAAATGAGACGATTTACTATGTACCGTTACTGTGCACTCTTACCTACTAAGACGCTTTACTAAGACGCCTTACTACACTCTAAGAAAAAAAGAGCCCTTTGACTCTTTTTGGAGAGTTCTGGCTTGCCACGTATATGACTCTCTTTAAAGAGGCACGTCAACTCTCTTTGGGGATCATTAAACTCTCTTCTGAGAGTCGTGTGACCCGCTAAAGAGTCACACATTGCCCGCTAGAGAGTCACACATACTCTTTTTCTCTTAGAGTGTAAGACTACTTACTACGTACTCTGCACAATGGACAGCAGCAAATTAACTGTCCCTTAGAGCTGTGGTAAGGCCTCCTAGGCAACTTAATATCTGCAGGCATACGTGCTTAGACAAAGAGGAGAAGATTTAGGGTGTGTTGTACTCGACTATGGGAGTATATATGCGACGAATGGGAGAACTGTACGCAGCTGCTCCTCTTAACAATTTGTGGATTTAACGAACAGGGAGCGTATGCAGCTGTCCCTCTCAAAGCTAAGCTATGTCCGGAATATTACCCACGACTTAGCATGCATGGGCTTTGAAATAAAGAGTTACGATTTAAAGCACGATGTGCTCTACTCCTCTGGGAGAGTAGTAATTTGTCTCTAACGAAGGTCACGAACCGGCCAATCACTATAAGGGTTGAAGACTTTTCCCACCAGCTTTCCTCTTCGCTACACTGTGTCTAAGTCAGAAGTGCAGGAGAAAATGGATGCTTGAGGCGGTGAGAAATCGTTGAACCGTGAATCTTATCAGAGCGAACTCTTCGACAAATCGGCTTGTCGAGACGTTGGCTCTAGTGGCTTTCCCTGTTCAGTGATTTATTAAGGCGAAAGCCTTAGATGCCTAATCAGACGCGAAAACTGACCGGCGTCCCGCGTCGGCGGCGTCAACACGAGTGATGCAGAGAATCATCCACACGTGATGACGTCACAATATGACGCCATCATGAAGTCACAGATCACCAAAATATGTGACGTCATCATGACGTAACTGCTACGTGGTGAAGGCCTCACATGACATCCTTGCTTGGTCAAAGATGGGCCGATCACGGAGGCAGTGCAAAACCAGCCGAGGTGCCTGTGATTCTGGAGGCAGTGCAAAACCACGTTAGGTGCATAAAGCTCTCAGAGGGTGGCTGAGCAGAATCAACACATCGACGGAGAAGGAAAAGAAGATGGTTTTCACCTTCGAGTTGTCTTAGGGGAATGCGTAAGAGACCGTGGGAGTTTTATACCTGTTTTTGTGCTTAGAAAAGTTCGGTAGCGTGTAACACTGTCTGTAACACTCGAAGGCTAAAGCCTGCTGCTCACGTGGCAGTGCACTCAGGCGTGTAATCGGAGACCTCACGTCTTGCAAGACATAACGAACTGCAGTGTGACACACGCCCATTAAGTTACCTTGACGTCCATAGTCGATTGCATTGTTCCTCCACCCACCGAGAAGCTTTCTGCGCCTGACGTGGTGTTGCGACATCTCTGGTATAGGCCCATCTTTCACCAAGCGACGATATAATTTGATGACGTCATTATTACTTCATGATGGGGTCAATAATTTCAGCAATCTGTGACGCCATAATGCTGTCACAACAAGTCGCTTTCCTCCCACACGCCGATCGGTCCGAGAAGGTCACGTGGGTTTTTCTACCGCTTCATTGACCAGCTGCGTTTCGCGCAAGGATACCGCGCATCGAGACACTTAAGGCTCTCGAGTTAATAAAGCGTAACCGATCCATTGTACTGCATTCTAATATGGGACAGCTGTATCCAGCTGCAGGCTGACAATATGTTACGGCCAGTATTCTTCGCCACCACAGGTACGACCAAGAAGTATTGTTCAAACCTTCTTGGGCTTGAACAACTGCGAATCTGCTTACATAAGTACTAATGCAAACACCTGTTCTGAGACCACATAAAAAACATTGATCAATAGCGGCATCCCAACCACAACCGGTTTGTTCTTCCTTATTCCGCAGAATCAGAGTTCAACTTATCAGACTGTTTTGTGCGCTACGGCGCGATTGTACTGAAGTATACAACAGGCGTAAAGCCTTTAGAATAGGTCTGTTAGAAGAGATGCTGGTGTTGATCTCCCCCGAACCCGAGTGCAATCCTACCATATAGTATTAAAGTGTCTGGTAACTGAGCAGGAGAAATACCTGTGACGTGCATTGAGTTCCGCTGAGCACACAAGACATTTTTGCAGGTTTATTAAGAATGAAGATCTGGAAATAAAGTTATGGAGACACTGACGAGAAATGACTCAAAGTATCTTATCATTCTTACGTAGGAATTCGAATCATATAAGCAATTGCGATTTCATTCGTAACACAACGCAGTGACGTATCGGCTGGAGAAGCATCAGGCGGTGTAAACAATAGACTTTTTCATGCGACTTTTCTTGAAATGCGTATTTGCAGGTGCGAACCAGCAGTCTCCTTTCGAGATATAAAGGAAAGAAGACAGGAGATAGAGGGAAGGCAGGGATGTTCTTCAGTTTAGAATAAACGGTATGCTACCCTAGACTGGGGAAAGAGATGGGTAGAAGAGTAAGAAAGTGAGAGAAAGAGAGCCCACGCAAACGCAACGTAACCGTCCGTGAACAACTGTGAATAGTATTCGTCTGTGAAGAGCTGCGCCCCAAATGTGGGGTGATCAGACTTTTTCTTGGGCTCTCACATATCCGAGCTTAGCCACCGGTTTCTCTTAAAACAGTCGTTTAGCTCTTTACTGGTGTTCGGCTTTATTCAAAGATGTCTGGGCTACCGTTATAAGTGCACTCTCTTTGAAGAGAGCCGGACGTCGTCATGGCCAACCAAGAAATATGAGGAGCCGAGTGCTCAGAGAAAAGCAGGCTAATGAAGACGAAGCAGACACACTAAAGGATAAGCAAACAAACAGCGCGCTAGAGCGCATTAATGAAGACAAAGCAGATCCCTCAGCCCGTGTGCGGGAAGACCGACGTGCATCAAATCAAGTCACCATTATTATCGGCCCAACCTCGTACACTTTCCATCGCATTCGCAGCATACCGCCCGCGGTGCGTGATAGAATCTTATCGCGCTTGAATTTTATGCGAAAGATCGCGCAGACTGCGACGCTGGAATGAAATTTCGTACTAAAATGAACGAAGGGAGCGCGCCTGGCGTTCCCAGGCAAAACTTCTGCGAAACCTATCGCTCTTCCTTTTTCCAAAGGAAGAAACCAAAAAGAAGAGACGTTTCGAAAGAAAGGTCTCTTCATAAGAACATCACCATAAAGACACCATGGGAAATACGTCTGGCAAACTCAAGACACAACCCAAGACCCACCAGAAGGAAAAAAAGCACTCATCAAGAGATCTTGATCTTGTTGTTTAATTCGCTGAACTTTGGATTGCAAGATATTAATCATATCCTCCGCTATCGTCTCTCCAACAACCTTATTTCTTTCTGTGAAATTCTTTCGTAGTCTTTCACTTCGAAAATCCGCTTGTCTGCATCTACACACGAGAAGCTTAATCTTTCTTAGTACATTTTCAAAATACTTTTTCTTTTTCCTGTTGTCGAGAGAGATAGAGAAAGGAAGATGAAAGACAGAGAGGTTGACCAGTGGAGAACCCCGGTTTGCTACCCTGTGCTTGGGAAGGAGTAAGCTTGTGTAGTGCGGGGCGGGGTGCATGAGTGCCGGAGACTACTGTGTGCCGAGCCAGGGCGCGTGGCGCATATCCCTTGTCTGTCATGTTACAAAATCACGTGTTTCAAGTAGAATGAAAAAACGAACGTACAGAAGATGGAAATTGATGGTGACCAGCTCGGACCTACCTCGTCATCTTGCTTCTTCTTGATTACAGAAGTAAACTCTAGCGTTTCCTAGCCTAATATCTTAGAAGTATGACGGCAAGCCGGGTTTCACAACAGCCGAATCCGCCAAGTGCTGCCGGCGTCCTTTTTTAAGCAAGCTAGAATAAGCGATGACTATACGAGCTATAGGATACAAACCCATGCCAGACGCTATATTTTTAAAGTGACGTTGTATGGGCGATACGCCATGTATCTTCCAAGCTTTGTTCACGTAGATGAGAACAACGCGTGGTTTAATATTTTATAAGAAGCCTTCAGAGCAAGTTTGCCCGTCCTACAGTCTATGCCTGTGGCCTAGGTCAAATCTGCTATCTGCTTTCGTAGAAGAGACATCGACGAGTTTTTGAAAATTCGTAAGCATCAGCTCAGTCGGGCAATAGACCTTATGCAAAATTGCTGCCATCTGTCGGAGGTTTCATGAAACTACCGATTTGGCGCCATGTTGGAGGCTTGTGTCCGAATCGTATTGCTGTCACTGCTATAACGTCTTGCTTGTATCTGCTTTGATAGCGGGCAACCGGTACATAAAAACGTCAGACGAGTGTGTAACGGCATGTAAGCGTTACCAGCATTTCCTAGTTATTACGTTGACAGTTATTACGTTTAAAGAATCGCCTCACAACGAGAAGAAGGTACAAGTTTGTCACCTAGTCACATGTAGGCCTGCTGTCGCTGAGAATGAAGCTTTGCTCTAGCTTATAAACTTTGTCTGTCTGCTTTCAATGCAACGAACAAAGCGTTGTTAGCTGTCTAAATACCATGTGTGTAGAGTATGATGGTTGGGAGGAGGCTTTGGCGCGCGATACGGCTAGGCACAGCGATGACGGTAAGAAAGTGCTGTTGACCCATTTCAAAGTGGGCATGTGCTCGTAAATAACACGATATGCCAAGAATGTTCGCGTTCACATCAACAGTTTCGGGGCCTACTGGCGCCTTACAATTTCAACCCGTTTCCGCAAGACAATTTTGCGTCGCCGACTGAACGCTTTCGAACCCACTTCAGCGCGTAACCAACGGTAACGCACCCACGGTCGAGTGTAACACATTTGGCGGAACAGCATTCTTTTTTCAATTTCATGCAAAAAGTGTCACACACAAACATCTGTTAACATTTCATAGCATACAGAGGTGGATACAGGATTTTTCCGAAGGGGGTCATCTTCTGGGAGACCCTGATATATACGTGCTTTTCTTGGGCTACGTATAAATAAAAAGAAAGTAATGGGGGGTGGCCAGTCCATCCAGGCCGCCCCTCTGAATTGGGTAGTGATAGTACATTAAATGCTTGAAAAATACGCATAGTGAAACAATACGCGCGCAAAGCATCTAACCAAATGCTACCTTGTTAAACTCCAGAATCGAAAACCAGCTATAAACAACACGCTCCAGCACAATCGGTCCGTTCGCTGAGAATTGATGACGCACTCGTTAGACCTGTCTAATATGTAATTGTTATCGCAATAGAATAAACAAAGTAATGTCAACAGCAGCGCAGGCATGCGCGAGTAGCCGCGATGCAGCTTTGAAGCTCGTACACGAAGCCGCGGTTTGTCTGTGCCTGCAATCACACGGCGCGAAAACTGTCTGGTTCCAGCATGACACGAAAAAGTGTTTTCTGATGAGTGCCGATGCTGTCGCATACCACATCTATTAAGAACGGCGAACGTAAACATGGCGTTAGCCATGAGCGGCAGCCGGAGCAACGGAACGACGGAATGATCTGCCGCTTATCATCGGCCGCGAGGAAATCTAATAACATGGAGGTTAGTTGCCTGTAAACCTTTTTTCAGCACCCCAATTTCCTCAATCTGAGCAACACGGCAACGAAAATATGTCGGCATTGCCGTTCCTATCAACCGCGACACGCCGATACGTACGCTCTGAGTGTGCACATGCGGAGCGCGCTTAGCCTTCAACATGGCGGAAATGCGCACGGCGGCCGCTAGATGGCAGCAGATTTTGCATAAGGTCTATATGGTATAACTTGGTAACAGAAAGCTAGACAGTTAGCGATAAATAAATTTATCGTGGTGAATTGGTTTCGCTATGTTAACTGCTATTCGTCACGTGGCTAATTCGTTCAAAAAGCTCTCTTCTTTCCGAGGCTAGGAAAGCTGATTTGAAGTAAAGCAAACAAGTCTAATACTGATCCAACTCTCAGAAAATGTACCCTGCTTTGCGAGTGAGACTGTGAGCTGTTTGGGCACATTCTGCGACAAAGGCATACCTGCTGGGAAGTGGAATGCATGGCTGTGATATGCTTTACCTTCTCGCCTCCTCCTGTCCCTCCTCCTCAAATGTACAAAAGAACCAACAACTCTTCAACGCGGGAAAAAGATTTGTTGTACTGCATCTGACGTTGTAAATTGTCTTCAGTTTGAGCGTTTCCACTTTTCTAACAACGTTAGTAGTTGAATATTTTATGAACTAAAAACAATAAAAAAACACCTACGGACAAGTAGAGATCGTAAGCCCGCCTTAGCAAATCATATAAGCGTCGCACTTCATTGACGATACACGAACCTGGCTTGAGTGACGCACCCTAACAGCAGGCCTTCTTCTTCTTCTTATAAAAATATACACGACGGGCACAAGAGCATGCCAATAGATAGTCAGCCTAGCGTGCTAGAACCACATCTTTCATACATGGCTTTCCTACCTTTGCGCGAAGCCTATAATATTCTCGCTATGTATGCATACACAAACCGGTGCACCTTATGGTTCCCAAGAACGTACGACTTCGACGACGGATGGCTCAAGGGAAACATCAACGCCTAAGCTGGGCGCGGGCGCGTGGGTGTTCGTGTTTTTATGTATGCGTTGTATTTGCTGCTACATTTCCCACTTCTCATCGCGGGCGCCATACAGCTGTGCATTAGCATGAATAATGCACACAGGAAACCGTGAACAGTGCAGTAGGCATATACTATAGGCCCTAGGTGGCGCAGCACTCTTCTTTATTCGCTCAGCACTGGCTTTCTAGAGCACCAGCGCTTACCCATGTATAATGAATGATGCGGGGCGCAAGCGGCTCTGTCTGCGTGCGTGAGTGTTTGCACAGTTTTCCCTCTATGTGCGCGCAAATAGAGCGTTCAAGTGGAATGTGGGTTGCGCATGTGTCGTGACTTGATTTTAGTCAGCGTAAGCTTTGGCGAGGAATACCGCAGGTTGTGTTAGCTGAGCTAGTTGGCCCAGAGCCACGATAAAAGAAGGTACACAAACGCCGGCGTTTCTGTTGTCTTGATCTCAATCAATCAATTTTTCAATCAATCTTCAATCAATCTATTCTCTTATGTCCGTGTTTGCGCGCCAACCTTCTCTTATCTGAGCCGACTTAATAACCATGTGCTTGCTAGACATAAAAGTGTGCAGTTTGCTCTCACAAGCGCATTCGGAAAATCTGCGTTTTTTTGTCAACGAAGCAGACGCACAGCGCTTTCACTGGTAAAACAGATGTACACCAATTGTGTATACTCGTCTTCTCTCCGTCTGAACATGCGTGTTGTTGCAGACCTCTGCGCGTCGTCTTCGGAACGCAAGGTTATCGAGGAACAAGTCAATTACATGCTCGCACGCAACGTTATCAGGCCTTCAGCAAGCCTTTGGTCTTCTCCTGTTGTCCTAGTTAAGAAAAAGGACAGGTCAGTACGATTTGGCGTTGATTACAGGGCACTAAACAAAATTACCCGGAAGGATTTATATCCTATGCCTTGGATTGACGATGCCCTTAACACCTTACAGGGTGCTGAATACTTTTCAAGCCTCGACTTGCGATCTGGCTATTGGCAGATCCCGATGCACGAGTCTGATAAAGAGAAGACCGCATTTGCTACACCTGATGGCCTCTTCGAATTCAATGTCATGCCTTTTGGGCTCTGCAATGCCCCAGCCACATTTGAGCGAATGATCGATACGGTACTGCGGGGCTTAAAATGGGAGACCTGTCTTTGTTACCTGGACGACAACGTCATTTTTTCGTCCAGCTTCTCACAACGCCTAGAACGTCCAGACGAGGTACTAACGTGTCTAGCCAAAGCCGGTCTCCAGCTAAACACCAAGAAGTGTCGGTTTGCGAGCCGCAGCATCAGAGTGTTGGGTCACGTCGTCAGCAAGCTTGGTACTGAACCTGATCCTGACAAGCTGGCCGCTGTCTTGCACTTTCATAAACCCACTACGCCAAAGGACCTTCGCAGCTTCCTCGGCTTAGCGTCGTACTTCCGCCGGTTTGTCCGTGATTTTTCCACTATCGCAGCACCTCTTCACAAACTTCTGACCACAAGTGCGTCTTTCGTTTGGACGGATGACCGTGAAGCTGCTTTCCAGACCCTCAAGCGATGCCTCACGTCAGGGCCAGTTCTTCGCCATTTCGATCCCACAGCACCTACTATCTTACACACTGACGCAAGTGGGCATGGAATCGGCGCTGTCCTGCTGCAGCATGACCAGACTTCGCAAGAGCAAGTAGTGGCTTACGCGAGTCGCACTCTCTCTCCAGCTGAACGGAATTACACCATCACTGAACAAGAATGTCTGGCCATCGTGTGGTCTGTGCAAAAGTTTCGCCCTTATTTGTACGGCCGCCATTTTACGATCGTGACAGACCATCATGCGCTCTGTTGGTTGTCCTCTCTGAAGAACTTGTCAGGACGCCTCGGCCGTTGGGTGCTCTGACTCCAGGAGTATGACTACATTGTCACATACAGGTCGGGCAGGAAACACCAAGATGCTGACGCTTTGTAGCGTTGCCCGCTGTCGCAAAAAATCACAGCATATCCACGGAGTGAATGATGATGAGTGGGCGAAGCTGCGGAGGTTCATCGCTAAACCGTGAATCTTCCGTGAATTCTGCCCAGTACATCATCACCGACGTGAAATCGGGCGCGTTTATACTAAAGGTTCGATGAGAGTTATGACGACTTGCAGCTCACTTTAATTTTACATGTACGCTGCGAATTTTCATTGTTTAGAAAACCATTGCTTTAGAAAACATCTGGCGTCTTTCGCTAAGCAGCTGGCGTTTTTCCGTTTTGCTTTAGAAACATCTGGCGTCTTTTCGTTTTGCTTTTAGAAAACATCTGACGTCTTTCGTTGGTTTATTTGATCAATCAACGGCGTTTTGAACAAAATTTTTATTGTTTAATCACGCACAGGAGAAATCTCACCAGGCACTACCTTGGAGGTAAACAATGGCTGGTAATGGGGAATGAGAGACAGAAGAATTCGGCTTTTAGTTAACGAGCACGCTGCGAATTTTTTATTGTTCAACAACGCACAGGAGAAATCTCCCACCGGCACCACCTTGGAGGTCAAGATCTGATACTAGCGTTAAGACTGGTTACGCACTACGACGGGGACGAACGGTTGCCGCTTTAAGGAGCTTCGCCCCTAAAAATTGGACCATCTCCCCGAAGGGAACGCTGATGGGATGCGAAGCAGCAGCATTGCGCACGGGTGGCGTCACGGGTTGAACGGCGCTAACGCGGGTGCGGCGGTGAGCGCTAGAAGATTCGTTTGAAACGAAACTCGGTGTAGCGTTTACTGGTGTTATGGCTCATTCACACTGGGGAATCCGCCGGCCACAGCGACCGGAATTCGCGCGCCGCCGAAAGTCAACATTGTTCACACCGCTTAGCAACCGCACCGCCGAAACTAGGGCGTCTAGTTGTCATCGTCCCCTTCGCGCGAAGGAACGCTGGCATCGACGCGCTCCGCGTTGTGTACGCGTTTCGTTATGGTGAAGCGCATAAACAGGAGCAGGGTCGTCGAACTGTTGGGCCTGCTGCAAAGCAACTTTCTGGCGATGTCTGACGAGGATAAACATGCATTCGCCGAACAAAAGAAACGACGCAAGCACTTGTGGTTGGTTCGTCCTGATTTGCAAGACGCGAGAAGCTTGGTCGAGCCGAGGTAATGCTACCCGTTTTGCGAGATCGCGATGATGTATTGCAAATATGCTAATCGCGACAACACTTGGCAGTTGTAGAGAGCTACAGGATCATTAGGAAAGACTTCGCTGTGGCTGCGGGCTTCGACGACTGCGATATCACAAGCGCGCCGCCATTTTTCGAATGTTCGACTCGCGTTCCGATTGGTTCGCGGTGAAGGAATCCGGCGGCAGCTGCCGCAAAAATCGGTCCAGGACCGATCGACGCGGAATGGGCTTTTCCGGCAGATCTCGCTGCCGCCGAAGCGGATTCCGCGCGCTCTGGCCGCCGAATGTCTCAGTGTGAACGCGCCTTAAACGTTTGTTTGAACCGCGCACACGGGAGGCGAGCGGGCGTTGGAGCCGGCAGCTGCGGCGCTCCGGCGGGTGAGGGAGAGAGTGACGTACGCGCGCACCTGCGAGGGGTGCGTGAGAGGAGTGCGTGACGTCAACGCCCAGCTGCGGCATGACCTACTTGGCACCGCTCCAACACCTGCGCCGAGGGAAGCGCGTTGCCTCGCGTTTGTGCGGACGGACGGGCAGCGTTACACAGGCTAGTCAAAGAGCTGCTACACATCTAATAACCATGACGCACCAACCTCTTGTACGGCACCTCTCAGCGAAGCGACCACGCAGATGACCAGCCTTATGGTGCGTTCACACTGAGACATTCGGCGGCGAGAGCGCGCGGAATCCGCTTCGGCGGCAGCGAGATCCACCGGAAAAGCCCATTTCGCGCCGATCGGTCCTGGACCGATTTTTGCGGCAGCTGCCGCCGGATTCCCCTCCGCGAACCAATTGAAACGCGAATCGAACATTCGAAAAATGGCGGCGCGCTTGTGATATCGCAGTCGTCAAAGCCCGCAGCAACAACGAAGTCTTTCGTAATCATCCTGTAGCACTCGACAACTGCCAAGTGTTGTCGCGATTAGCATATTTGCATATTTACAATACATCATCGCGATCTCGCAAAACAGGTAGCATTATCTCGGCTCGGCCAAGCTTCTCGCGTCTTGCAAATCAGGACGAACCAACCACAATTGCTTGCGTCGTTTCTTGTTCGGCGAATGCATGTTTCTTCTCGTCAGACGTCGCCAGAAATTTGCTTTCCAGCAGGCCCAGCAGTTCGACGACCTTGCTCCTGTTTATGCGCTTCGTCATAACGAAACGCGTACACAACGCAGAGCGCGTCGATGCCAGCGTTCCTTCGCACGAAGGGACGATGACAACTAGGCGCCCTAGATTCGGCGGTGCGGTTGATAAGTGGTGTGAACAATGTGGAATTTCGGCGGCGCGCCAATTCCGGTCGCTGTGGCCGGCGGATTCCCCAGTGGCTTCAAGTCCACTGCGCCGGATGACTTGCTTCAGTCCGCAGACCTCGCCGTGCTTCAACGTCGCTGCGTGCGTCGCCCGCTGCCGTGAAATTGCCCGCGCCAACACCTCTACCATTCAGGCCAAGAGGAAAGTTCGTTACGATGAGACACGTAGAGTTGTGTGATTCCACCCCGGCGACGAAGTGCTCCTCTGGACACCTGTTTGCACACTGGGGCTCTGTGAAAAATTCGTTCACAGATACCTGGGCCCTTACACCGTGCTTGAACGAACCTCCGCTGTGAACGATCGCGTCGCTCCTGTTAGTTCGGCTTCGGACCGCCGCCGTCGCGGTACCTAGATCCCCCATGTGTCTCGCCTGAAGCCCTATATACGGCGTTCGTACCCTTACTAAATGGACGTCTTGCTGACCGCTTTCGTCAATGGGGGGGGGGGGGAATAGTGTGAGCGCTGACTGTGCCATTCATCATCTTCACTTGTGCATACAAATCATCGTAATCATCATCATCGTGTTGGCTCGCCGGTTTTCGGTTTTTGGTTCGCGCGCCTTTGCTGTAAATATAACAATCGTTCGGTCGTACCTGACGTCATCTCACAATATTCAGGATCGAGCGGGATTCGAACCGAGGCCGAACTCAGAGTCGCGCCGGTGCTTGGAACTCAGTCGCAAAAAGACGCTATACAGGCTTCATGTCGGGCAAGGAATCACGTTAACGGATGTTAACTTCCCCTCTTCACTTTCCCTCTCCCCTTCTCCTCTCCACTACAGCTCTCCACTTCTCCTCTCTCCTCCCCCTCTTCCTCTGAAACGCTGGCTAGACATGCCGAAATTTTCTCCTGCGCAGCCCCGCGATGAGCGCCAGCGCATGCGCGTCCCCTCCCCCTCTCTCTCCTCTCCTACGCAGCCACCCTGTCACGCGCCTGTCGACCGCGTACCGTGCTCGCCCTGTAAGAATTAACGGCCAGGCTAGAGGGAAGACAAGACGCGCGTAGCGTTCCTCCAACGAACGCCAACGGAACGCGATCGTACAAGTGCTTCGGCTTCGCATCGCCTCATGGTCCCTTTTAGCGGGAAATGGTGTAATTTTTATTGCGATAGCAATTATATGGACAGTCTCGGCTGATTTTTGCCGTCGCCGTCGCCGCCGTCATGCACTGTATATGTATATGTCTATATATATATATATATATATATATATATATATATATATATATATATATATATATATCAAAGCCACAAAGAAAAATAATTCAGGAAAACTTTCCGACGCGCGGAATCGAACGGGTGACCTCCCGCTCTCCAGCGCGCGGCGTTGACGGTTAGGCCACGAACAGCTCCGTCTTTCCGCCTGCTAACGGCGAGCTATTTATATACACCACTTACATCAGCATGCCTTTAGATGCGAAGTATTAGAAGCGAAGTATCTTATGGCGGAGTTCGATTCGGTGGTGGTTTACGGCGTGACCACCCTTACTGCGCATGCGCATACCCTTTCCATTCACCCTCTCCCCACCCCCTGTACAGTTACCCTCTCCCCTACCACTCTCCTCTACCCCCTCTCCACTTTCCCTCTCCCCACCACCTCTCCCCTCCTACTACACCCATTCACTCTTCCTCCCCCTCTCCCCTCCGCCTTTCCACTCTTCCTCTGAAACGCGGGCTAGACATGCCGAATTTCTCTCCTGCGCAACGCCGCGATGAGCTCCAGCGCATGCGCGTCCCCTCCCCCTCTCTCTCCTCTCCTACGCTGCCCCCCTCTCGCACGCATGCCGACTGCGTTCCCCGCTCATTTTGTGAGAATTAACGGCCAGGCTAGAGGGAAGATAAGACGCGCGTAGCGTTCCTCTTCGCGTTCCACGACGCGAAGTCGGTGGCATGCCCAAAGAACGCCAACGGAACGCGATCGTGCAAGTGCTCCGGCTTCGCATCGCCTCATGGTCCCCTTTAGCGGGAAGTGGTGTAATTTCTGAGTTACCACATAGATGGCGCGATGTCCACGCGTGGCGTAGGGTGCCTTGATGCGCGTTTTGTTGCGCGCACACATCGAGGCACACTAGCGTGGCGTGCTTTAAAGATCGTCGCCCCGTTCTTCCGAACGCCGTTGCTCTTCGCCTACAGGGCGTGGTCGCCTTCGTGCGCTTATCTCGAGGAAAGAAGGGGGCGGCGCGCTGGGAGGAGGGAACGGGGGGTTGTATGTCTTGTGCTTTCCCCGCGATGTCTGCGCTGAAGTTACAGATCGTACGAAGGTCGCTTCGACGCTGCAGCGGCCGCGTTTGCGAAAGGGGCGCGCCGTTCAAACAGAAATAAGTAACGTCTGGGACAGTTAGTTCGCGCTCGTCCTGTATGTACCTGTTCGTTCGTTTGGTGCGTCCTGCTTTATGTTTGAGCAGTGCGCTTCCAGTGTCGAGCTGTGACGCATAATAGTTCGCGCTGGTGCTGCGTGCGTTCTTTTCGTGCGTCCTTTGGTCTCGAGCGACGCGCTGGCAATTTCGAGCTGCTTTCCGTTCTTCGCGTTACATTCCAATTTATTGCTATCGCATTCATTGCTTCGCCGTTGCGGCGGAACTTTGACCTTTTTTTTCATTTTTAATGTTTTCAATTTTCGGTCAATGACACGGCTATTTCTGTTGTTCCGGATGTCTTAAGAAAATGTGCTCATTCTCTCTTGTATCACTTTTCCAGTACTGAAGTCTTCACTATGTCAGTGAAAAAAAACACGAATTCCTTATGGAGGGTGCGGAACGTCACTGAGTCCGGCGTTTGTCTACATTTTCAGCGTCAATGCACTATATTCAGATTCACTATAACGAGATTCTTCTGTTACAGTTCATGCTGCGACGTAGGATGTGCTCATTCGAACTTTTTGAGTACTGTGCGATTGCGCGTTTACAAGAAAAGCAAAAAAAACGCAGGCATACCTGTGATTGGCTTCGCTTCTTTCGACGACACATCCCACGAGACTGTGACAGCGCTTGTCGATGTAGACACAACGTGGATCACAGGAGGAAGAGGGGGATCTGCGTTGTCATCCAGAGAAGAGGGAAAAAAAGCCAATTAGGCACAGCGGTTGTCTGCAGTGTTAAACAGGCTCATTAGACTGCTGCAGTTCTCGGTGGTACTAAACGTAATGCATGTAAGCTGATATCTTTTCTGTATGAGCAATCATTTATACGTATTGATGACTCTGGCACATGTGACCATTATAAATAATGGTTTCTGGAAAACACTTTTAATTAGATGACACTCGTCGCCTTGTTCTTGTTTCTTTGATTAAAGTTTCCCATAGCTACAGCACGGTCGCACAGAGTATAGAAATTTCATTTGAGCTGCCAAGTTTTGCGTTGCAAGGTGAATATAAAGAAAATCCTGCGACAGCCATCTATAGACTTAGGGTGAATGCCGTTTTGAGCAGTTGGCATTTGAAAGCTATTGTATTGTACTTTCCGCTGTATGAGTTTTTGTGAAGCATAAAAAGATTACCGGTGATGAATTTATTCCTGCGCGAAAGCGTCCAGCGCCGTTCCTCGCAGGCCAGTTGTAAGTCAGGAATAAAAAAAAGCCTACCACACTTCTGTTGCCTCGGTAAAGCTTAGCCACTCAGCAAAAAATTGCATAAGATATGTTGGAACATTGCACGTATATTCATTATGAACATATTACTGCAGTTCCCAAAAGAAAGCACCATCGCTTATGAAGAGAATCTTTTTAAATTGTCTTTAGCATTTCTGATTTTACCATTTGGCAACTGTAGTAAGCACTGCAATATTGACAATAATATTAAATAAAACGTTGTGTTAAAAGGCGACTCCCTAAATGCATCTCTGCATCTCTTTTTCAAAGGTGACCCAATTTGAGGCAAATGCAGGCACAGTGGTGCCCAGATTTCAATGTGCCAACCTAAGGCAAGTACAGTATTTCTGCGTGCACTTACTAATACTTTCTAAGCAATGATCTCAGTCCCCACTGCCTCTTCTCTAGGATGCCATTGAAACTGCGCTTTATCTGATACCTCAGCCTAACTTCAATGCTAGGCCGGTGTACTGTCTCCGTACATGCGGGTGACTGACAAAGTGGCTGGTTATATCTAACTGCCTGACAGATGAGCTGATGCATGCCGTACGCTTTATGCAAGTGCTCGTCCAACCACTCTCACGAACAACGGCTGGTGACATTCATGCTTTGATAAATTCAAGAATACAAATTTTAAATGCGGAGCATTTCTTAGTCGCACCTGCGGCGTCGGCCGCCGTCCACACCCCCACTGCGCATGCTCGGCTCGTCTCGTGCCGGCAGCAAGCCTCTCCTCTCCTTCCCTCGCGTGCTCGGCTCGTCTCGTGCCGGCAGCAGGCCTCTCCTCTCCCTCCCTTTCTCCCTCCCTCCCTCCTCTCCGTCCCTCCCTCCTCTCGATCGAACGCGGGCGGTGTGTATATAAGCGGCGGAGCGCGCGTTCGGAATTCAATCAAGGGCGTCTTTACTTGGCTTTCGCTTGACTCGAGTAGACGCGATGGAAGCAACAGTACCTTAAAGGGGTGGTGCCATCAAATTTCGAGGCTATAACAAGCCTGTTGCGGGTTTCCTCTGTATGCAAGGACACTCCACACGAAGGGTCGGACACAGCAAACGTTTAGAATATATTTTAATTCACTTCCAAAGTGTACCTAAATGCCCATTCTCCCAATAGAAACCCATCGCTAGCGCGCCAACACTGACGTAGATCTGTAGGATGGGCAACGAAAGTTGTAGTGACGTCACACCAAATCTGCTGTAGTAACGTGAGTGACCTCCGGACCTCAGCCACTTCCGCAACGTACGTACCGGCTGTAGTGAACTAGAATATATTCTAGTTCACTATAGTACCGGCAAAGCATCGGTTGCTACATCACTCGCCGGGTTTCGATCGCTTCCTGGCTAAGTGCGTCACAGCCTTGTGTGGTCACGTGACCACGCCTCCTACACTTCTACGTCACTGCCCAACCTCGGCGCCCAGAAACCGAAACCGAAAGTTGTCCACATGAAAAGGCGATATTAAATTATTTATCGAGAATACATGAATCTTGGTGCGTGCATCATGCTTCCTGGAGCTATAGGAAACGCTTACAGCAGAGAACGCGCAAGCCACAAATTTGGTGGCACCACCCCTTTAAATCAGCGTTCCACCACTCGCTGAAGGCAACGTTACCCCACCCTCACCATCGTGGGCGTCAACAACAGCAAGCAACGCAGAAGACAAGGCTGCGAAGAGACGAGCATACGACGCTGAACGCGAGCGTTTGAAGCGAGCTGCGGGCCCGGAACTTCGTGCACGAGAAGCTGCTGCGAGACGGCAACGACGGGCTGCGGATCCTTCACTCGGGGAACGAGAAGCAGCTGCGAAACGGCAACGACGGGCTGTGGATCCTGAACGTCGTGCTCGAGAAGCAGCAACCGTTCGTGAACTTCGAGTAGCGGATCCATCACTCGGGCAGCGCGACGCTTCTGCGAAACCCAATTACGCAACATTCACGCTATACCCTCACCAGTCTGCGACGCATTTACTCGAGTTCCCCCCGTGGGAAGATGCGGACGACATTTTTTATTCGTTATCCCTGTGCGACACGCTTCATGAACGGTTGTCTGTAAATGCGTAAAATTTGCATAATTTAATTCGAAGGTTGGTGCCAAGGTGCATTATCGTGTATCTACAGTAATTAATTTATGTACAACGTAAACAAATATTTAGTTTTTATTCAGTGAGCATCGCTATATTTCTTCAAAAACAGAATTCAACGACGCACTCAAGTTACATGCGACAGTTACCTTCTGGCTTCGAGAATTCTAAAAATGTAAAAAAAAGAAAGATTGGAGGACGCTTTGAGCTTTATCATTCGCCGTTTCAAACTATCCTAGAATGCCTACTACAAGTACAGTTGCGAAGGGCTCACTGCGCTATAATTATTTCTTTTGGGGATTGGCGAAGTATCGACTACGCGTCCGTACGGCAACACGCGCACCCGTGAAGCTACCAGCAGCACACTTGGTTGATGCTGTTGTGATAATGATAATTAATTATGTCCGTGCATTTTGTGATTGGTGGGCCTCTACGCCAACCACTCGTTGTGAAATTCACACGTTCTTGACTCGTGGTGCGATTCTGCCCTTCTGTCAAGCAATATTCAGTGCGTTAGGGAGCATCATCCCACCACATGACATTCATATAGGGTTTTTGTTGCGATAGCAATTATATGGACACTCTCGGCTGGTTGTTGCCGTCGGCATCGCCGTCGCGATCGCCGTCTTGTCCCGTGTATATATATATATATATATATATATATATATATATATATATATATATATATATATATATATATATATATGTATATATATATATATATATATATATATATATATATATATATATATATATATATTAGCCACAAAGAAAAATAATTCAGAAAAATACTTTCCGATGGCGACCTCACGCTCCGCAGCGCGCGGCGTTAGCTGGCTAGGCCACGAATAGTACCGTCTTTCAGCATGCTAACAGCGAGATATTTACATACACCATTTACTTCAGCGTGCTTTCTTGCTCACCAGCGAGATGGCGCGAAGTGCGCGAGGGGGCACGCTTTAAAGTTCATCGCCCCGCTCGTAGCGATGCGCGCGCGCCTCCGTGCACTTCGCCCTACAGGGCGTGGTCGCCGGCGCGCGCTTATCTCGTGGAGGGGGGGGGGGGTGTATGTCTTGTGCTTTCACCGCGATGTCCGCGCTGAAGTTACAGAGCGTACGAAGGCCACTTCGCTCGCTGCAGCGGCCGCGCTTGCGAAACGAGCTCGCTGTTCAGACAGAAATAAGTAACAACTGTGACAGTTCGCGCTCGTCTTGTGTGTACCTGTGCGTTCGTTTCATACGTCCTTCTTCATGTTTGAGCAGCGCACTTTAAGAGTCGAGCTATGACACTTGATAGTCCGAGCTCTTCCTGTATGTGTTCTTTTCGTGCGTGCTTTGCGCTTGAGTGACGCGCTGGAAATTTCGAACTGCTTTCTGTTCTTCGCGTTACATTCCAATTTGTTGCTATCGCATTCATTGCTTCGCAGTTGCGGCAGAACTGTGACTTTTTTTCCGAAGCACGGGCATGGCTATGTGGTGGAAAACCTGCTTGCCAGGCAGTAGTCCTGGGCTCGAATCACACTCGTACTGAATTTACTTATTAGTTTACTTGTATCTATTTGAAATTTTGCTCATGGACAACGCTGATTTTTTGCTCACAGCCAACGACGCCGAAGCCGAAGCCGACGCCGACACCGGAATTTCTGCGAAACGAGCTCTGTAACGCTATCACGTAAAAATATTTTGAAATTCCTGCCGAAACATTCCACATCCAACATCTTTCCAAACACGGTTCTGCAAGCTTTCCCCAAAGCGATCGTGTGTAGCAAAATATTTTAACCAGAAAGAACATAAGAAAGCTTTAGGCAACAACAATGCTCATTTTACCAGCAGCTCATTGTTTTCGGTCTCTTCCTTGCCAACTGTGCACAGGAATGGCGAGAGTAAGCCGTGTCTCCAAATGAGGACCCCGTGTCGCAAAGGTTGATACCCGAACAACCAGTATAAATAAAAATGGACAGATGTCTGCCTTTTGTTCACCGTGTTCGAAAGTTTGAGCTGTAATTTCGGCGGATGGCGGCCCCGCGCCTTTCCCGTTGAACGCCTGTACGATGACGCTGTATTTGGTGGAACGCTTCAGGTTGTTGATGCTGATTTCGGGAACGAAGCCGTCCAAGACGTCGATCGTTTTGTAGACGAAGGACTCGCCCGATCCGACTGGCTTGTAGCCGACGTAGTAGCCGCGTATACGTCCGTGAGCCGAAAAGTTCGGAGGGGGCTGAAAAAAAAAAGACAGTTTTGTCGACCCGAATTTGCGCGCGCGCACGCGCGAACGCACACACAAACAGACACACATACGCGCGCGCACGCACACACACCCCCACGCACGCACGCAAACACGCACACACACACACACACACACACGCACACACACAATTAAGGCTGCTTAAATTAAGGCCTCCGTGCTGCTTTACAGTGCGTCATTGAAGAACATTCACAATCATGGTCCATCTTCTCTGACTTCAAGGCAGCTCTTCGATGTCTTATGTCACCATTTCGTTATGGTCCTAATGAGCAATTAGTTGCTGATATAAGACTTCTTCACCGCTATGCAGTCGAGAAAAAAAAAACACAGTATAGAGTATCAATGGATACCGGGCCACTGCGGTTTACACGGTAACGAGCGTGCAGATGAGGCCGCTCGATCTGCACATGATGGTGTCCACTTTATAGCTATACCGTTTTCCAGAGCCAACGCAGCTGCAAGACTTCCTTCGCTGGCCCGTGAACTCACATTTGCACAGTGGAACTCGGTGGAAATCACCAACGTTGGTGTACACACTTTGAATCCCAATATCCAGCACCGTCTTCCTTTAGGAGTATCTCGAGCTTAGGAGAAGCTTCTGTGTCGCCTATGGCTTGGCGTGGCCTTCACGAAGGCTTACTCCGATCAGATTGGAATAGCAAACAGCCCACCATGAGATAACTGCAGCTGCGTAGAAACGATTGCGCATCTCCCGTGTGAGTGTCCCCGTTTCAGCGCGCCAAGACAAGAACTTTGCAATTAGTTACACAGATTTGATAATAGCCCTTTGGAAGGTATTTCGCTTACCGTCGAGCCAAAAAATGAAAACCCTGCAGCCGGCCGCCGTTGGAACAAATTCGTCTCATGTCGAATGTGAACCCCGCAATCTTGCTTGATACTTTCGACTTTTAGTGTTCGGAAAGGTGGTGCAGTTTTGGTATGCTTTCATTCTTCATTTTTTACGCGACAATCCTGGTCAGTTAGATTGTTTTATAAACTTTCTTTTTCAATCTTGGCCTATGAAGCCAAAGTACGCATCATGTATACAATGCACGTACATGAACTCCCATAGCCGCAAACGTCGAGGGCTGTATTCAGAAAGCTACTCATTCCACGTGCTTCGTGCCATTGCATGTCCTCCTCCTAGCATCATGTATGGCTGGAATTTTGCGGACAAATATGCCCTCAAAGGTTATTGCGAATACTTGCCCAATTACCAATCGTTGAAAGTGCAAACTTATGCATGGGAAATGCACAAATCTATCAATACGTAATTACGTGTCCGTCAAGTTGTCAGTTTAAAGTGTTATAACTTTTTTAAAATATTCGCCTCAACTTGTTTCGCCACGTTAGAAAAACTCCAAACGATCATATCTATTCCGGACTAAAAAAACAATGACGTGCCTCACAATTGTTCGTACGTTTTGGAACCGAAATAACCAGTATTCGCTTTATGCGATTTTTACATAGTTACACTATAGAGGCCTACTAAAACATGCTTGTGAAGAAGTTGGCAGTATGAATTCAGTAGCAAATGTATTTTGCTTACCATTTGTAATGATATATGTTATTGTTCGTCATTAGATACAACATTATATTAACTAATCGATGATTGAGTATTTGAATATTTAAAATTTTTCTTTCGGCTCATCCAAAGTGATATTGTAACGAACTGAATTTTGAAGCCAAACTAGCCTATGTATATGGGCCCAGCATTGCTTGTAATCATGTTATAAAGAAGAAACGATATCGGATTTAAAAAAAAGTCAATTCGAAGTTCCACGAAGATCCACACCAGTTTTAGTTTGATTAGATACTGGACCTTAGCAATAACATGAGTAATTACTACAGATAAATTTAAGAAAGGGTAGGAATACTCTCATTCTATACCTTGAACTACACCATAAAAGACGGGCGAGGATTATTTTTCTCGCGCTCAAATTTCAACCTTTCTAACTATTACAAAGTTCATTTGGTAACTCATCGAACAATTAAGAAACAACGCAAGAAAACCATGGCGTTCTGCTACGGTATATTATAAGGATGACATAATACTCGACGTGGGCTGCCTTGTCTCGTCTGCAATATGGCAGGGTGCAGCGAAAGAGAGCATTCATTCAGAACTGGTTAGAATTGACAAGGAGCTCGTTTCACATTAGGATTTCACATTAGGACATACTGCGAATTACCTTGTCTCGTCTGCAATATGGCAGGGTGCAGCGAAAGAGAGCATTCATTCAGAACTGGTTAGAATTGACAGGGAGCTCGTTTCACATTAGGACTTCACATTAGGACATAGCGCGTATTTTTTTATGCAGAGCCCTAAGTAAACATCACAACGTGCAGCAATGTTTTCTTCGTCTTCATCATACGCACCTTCCACGAAGCCTTCAGAATTTGTGAACTCAGTGGCACGACAACCAAGTCCTCGGGAGGTTTTGAAGGCACTGCAAGGAAACCGCCCTTTGTATCGGCAAATACACTGAAAATGCCAGAAACTTAATTTAGAATACGCCGGCGCGTTTTTGGTAGCGATCTGTCAGTGACGCCATCAAATGCATACGTGTTTTTACGTCGAATGTGATAGTTAGTCGTTGGACATTCGAGAAATCTAACGTTTGAGAAAAGTGGCTTTTCATGTCAGTGCAGTGAGGTGACAATATAATTAAAAAGAATGTTTTGAAGCGAGGCTGAATATCCACCGCCTTTTCTCTAGGAGTTATGAAAACGCATTTATACTAGGTGCACAATGCATTATCAAAACGCGTGTGAATTCAATCTGTTTTATTTTTGTAGCGGTAAACATCCCTTTTAAAGTGTTTCTGCTCTATTATAACAAAATTATATCATATAATTTCTGAACGACGCTGAAGGTAAAGGTAAACCTAAAGCAAGCGCCTTTTCTGACCTTAAACCGTTATCACTATACGAACGAGGGATGTCGGTAATGTGAAGCACCGACCAATAAACGGAGCTTTTCCGACGATCAACAAGCTCCGATAACTGCGTTCTCTATACCCCATTACACATATCTATACAAAATTTTGAATAGGCTGTACTGTGATACCTCAAGCAGATAATTGAGGCCCGTGCGTGAGATGGCGCGCCCGTAATTCATCTTTGCAGCCGTAATGACAGACTATTGCCATGCGCGAAGTCTAATGCCAAGCAAGCCGTTCTAATTAGCGGCGCTCGCTAATTATAACGCATGCTTAGAATCAGGCCTCGTAGAGAACTCAGAGTGACAGCAGAACCACACGCTGCTCATCCCCCTCCTCTCCCCTCTAAAGCACCGTTTCATGTAGTCATGCTATAGAGATTACATCTGGTGAAATTGTTCGCTCTATTTACTCGTTCAATCTTTAAGCGTACAACAATATTATTCAGCACCTCCGCGAACATTGGTAAACAATGTACACATTAAATAAAAGCTTCAAAAGAAGAACTTCTTCTTGGCCTAGTTGGTATCACTTACAGTATGACATTTTGCGGCATTTCTTGTTTGTGTTGTGTTTACTGCCGGCCAAATGTCACGCAGTAGGCTTCACAAGGAGCCATCGCGCACTCTCGGACAGTCATTAAAGCAGTGCTAGCACGATGTGGGGCTGCATCATCTGTTGTAAGCTGTGCTGTCATGGATATATGATTAACGGTCCATGCCAAAATGAAAAAAAAAACATTTTTGAGATGCATTTGTCTGCGTGTGTCCACTGAAGCCCTGGTCTTGTGTGCGCACCTGGCAAAAGCACTTCTGACATTTGACTTGGAGGGGTTTCTTTGCAATCAGCTTTATGTCGAAGGAACGCGACATCAGTGCAAACTGCTAGTTTATACTCTCAAAAGTAATACATTACAAAGAATAAATGATTTCAGTTACTGATTCCAACAACTATGATTCTCAATGGAGGTAAATGTTACCTTCTTCGTCCGTAGTAACAGAAATCATGGGACTTGGTTCGCTCCTCCCAAACTTGTTAACCGAGAGTACCCGCAGATGGTAGGCAGTGATGGGCTCCAGGTCATCCAACACAGCCGACGTGTTGGAACCGGGTACCTCTACGTGTCGGGAATCCTTCTGCCACGAGCCTGAGCGTAAACACAAAAATACACAGATCGGGGACGACTTGCCCCTTCTCTGCTGATGGAAGACTGATGCGTGTTTGCCAAATTAAACTGGTGCACTCTATCTTCTGACGTTTTACTTATTTATTGGGTTAGAAACGGAACCATACCTGCTATGAAATTCAAAACTTTGATATTTTACAGTGACTTCTACAATGCATATGTTCTTACCTTTATTATACAACTGACTCCGTAGTTATGGTTTCTTCTGGCTCATTGTAGCGGTGAGCATTAAACGGTTTACGTTATATCGCATAACAGTAGCTTGTCCAATTCATTTATTAAAACTATATATATGGGATACATGGGCCGCTGATTAGGTTCTATAGAGTATCACCGAGTCCTCTCATGATCGTAAACTCCTTAATGATTAATGTACGCACCTCTACCCCTCTGCGAGTCATACTAGAGAAAACAAATGTTAGAAATACGGTTGTCAGTTTGTTTCTTGTTTAGTGAGCGAGATTCATCTATCACGTTCGAGCACTCCTGTAATGAGGCAACGTTTTTACAGGCTCGTGAGTACAGGTATTCAAAAGTTGAAGGAGAATGGACTATCTATAATCGCTCCTACACCCTCAGTAGCCCTGAATGGGTGGCAGTATGTAATAAATAAAGATAAACAGCACTAACAAATATATTACGACATTGACGTTTCGCACACGGAGGCTGAAATTGGGCCAGTTACGTGACGGAAATTTTTAAAAGAGTTACTACATTGAAGTATGTCTGTTTTTCAGAGCAGTTAAATATTGTAAGAATCATCAAGATAACCTTAGTACAAGCTAGACCCATGTACCGCTTGTAGTAGTTGTTCTTGGATGTTGCGCTCACTGACAACATAAGTCTCTTACTTGTCAGCGAATATCGGGGGAATTATACCGCGCTTCTGGTCAGACGTAAACAAGTTACTACTTGTAATTCTGGCACAATATTTTGACTTGATGGCATTTTTCATTTATACGAACATCCTGACAGAAAGATTTCTGATGTATTGTCTTTGCGTCTAATTTAAGTCCTCGCTTCTAAAAAAAATCTGCACAGAATATCGATGTTTCTTTGCCTGTGTTAAACTACTTTTCGCATATACCCCTAACTCAAATGAAATGTTGTTAGCATGAAAAAAAATCAAAATGAAAAAAGGCTTTGCACATAAGTAACGAAAAAAGGGAAACTTTAAGGGCTCGGTTTTTTTAGACACAACATTGATGAGAACTAACAGAGAATCAAGCCAGGGAAGCTATAGGGGATGTTATCTGTAGTAAATGTGATATAAATGTGAAGAAATTAAAGTGGACGAAAAGACAGCTTGCCGCCGGCAGGAACTGAACCGGCAACATTCGAATAACGCGTCCGACGCTCTACCAATTCAGCTACGGCAGCGGTCATCCCCCCGGCCATCCACCTTATCGGGTGTATATGTGCATTTAAACCTGGGAGTGTTAATCAGAGCCGCCCGTATGACTATGACGGCGAGTGTGGAACACTCTCTGCCTGCTGGCGGCAGTGAAAAAGCGTAATTTTGATTTTGTTTGTTACTCTCTATATGACTAAATACCATGCTTACTTTGCGCTCTAAGGCGCTACGAGTCAGGCAGTTATAGAGAAATTGGCATTATTTCCTAACCTACGATTTATGCTGCATCAACTGCGGCGCGTTGCAGGCTTGCAAGGAATGTAGGGAGGCATATAAGAATGGTACACCCCAATAAAGTGTGCATCATCACCATCATCATCATCATCATCACCCCACGTAATGATATTGTTCTTTGTGCGAACATTTCGCAACCATTCGTTCCTGCGCACCTGATTGAATATATTTATGTATTACGTTTTCTTGTCGTGCGTGTCTTGTTTTACTTTTTTTTTTTTGCCAATACATACACTGAAGTAATGTCGACATTTAGGTGACGGAACAGCAGCTCACCAGAAACTTCTTTCCACTGAACGAAATAGCCGAGGATGTCACTGTTCCCATTGAAAGGCGTGTTCCAGCGGAGCGATATACGTCGACTGGTCGCTTCCACGACTCGAATGTCGTCCGGTGCGTCTGGCGTCTCTGCATAAAAAAACATCGATGTCCCCACAGTTCACGGAGAATAATCTCGGAACGTGAAACTATGCTCCGCCAAACTTGACAAGGTTAGGCACTGTTTTTTATTGCGATAGCAATTATATTAACAGTCTCGACTGGTCTTTGCCGTCGCCGCACACACACACACACACACACACACACACACACACACACACACATACATATATATATATATATATATATATATATATATATATATATATATATATATATATATATATATATATATATTTAAGAGCCACAAAGAAAATTAATTCAGAAATACTTTCCGACGCGGGGAATCGAACGGCCGACCTCTCGCTCCGAAACGCGCGGCGTTAGACAGCTAGGCCTCAAAGAGTACCGTCATTTATATACACCATTTACTTCAGCGTGTTTTCTTACTCACCAGCGAGATGGCGCGAAGTGCGCGCGGGGCGTAGTCTTTAGCGGGGCGCGCTTTAAAGGTCGTCGCCCCGCTCCTGCGAACGCTGATGCTCTTCGCCCTACAGGGTGTGGTCGCCTTCGTGCGCTTATCTCGAGGAAAGAAGGGGGGCGGGCGGTGGGGTGGAGCGGTGGGTTGTATGTCTTGTGCTTTCCCCGCGATGTCCGCCTGAAGTCACAGAGCATACGAAGGTCACTTCGCTCGCTGCAGCGGCCGCGTTTGCGAAAGGAGCGCGCTGTTCAAACAGAAATAAGTAACTGCGACATTTAGTTCGCGCTCGTCCTGTGTGTACCTGTTCGTTCGTTTCGTGCGTCCTGCTTTTTTTCAGCAGTGCGCTTCAAGTATCGAGCTGGGACGCATGATAGTTCGTGCTCGTCCAGTGTGCGTTCGTTTCGTGCGTCCTTTGGACTCGAGCGACGCGCTGGCAATTTCTAACTTCTTTCCGTTCTATGCGTTACATTCCAATTTGTTGCTATCGCACTCATTGCTTGTTGCGGCGAAACTGTGACTTTTTTTTTTATCCGAACACTACAGGAGTTCTGGCGCCGTCGTCGTCACCTTGCTGTCGCAGGTTATATAGCGTAAGCACCGCTCACGAGTAGTGTGTTAGAAAGCACGTGATCTGTTGCGGCTGCTAGGGAGAGCGTGCAACCACCACAGCGAGGCCACGGGGTTAAGGCAAGCCATTTAATGCCCACACTCTGTTGAAGGTCACATCACCTGCAGAGTTTCAGACGCGTGGCACAATGAAATCACGTAAAAGGAGTGGCTACACTGGCAGTTAGATTTAGGACAGGCAGACGTAACCTTCTCGGCCGGCATTACTCACCGTCTGCAAATTTTTTAAAGTTGTGTCTTTTGGTATGAGACAGTGAATGGTGAATGGTTTCCGCAGTTCGTTTATCAGTTGATGTTTTGACATATTTGAAACATACTACGTCACCATCCTTTATTATTCACAGGAATGAAACAATCAACTTAGATTTCTATTTTTAGGAAGCGCACGAAATATTTCTCCTATAGCTTCTATTGCGCTATTTCTATCATTATTATTGGTGTTGATTGGGATAAAATAGCTCATTCGCATCAGAACATATCTTATTACCACTACGATGCTTTTATGTAATTGTAAATTTTCTCAATGGTATCTTGAATGCCTCTGGATTTGTCCTTAGAAGAACTTCATTTTTTGTTGCACTATAATTAATCTTAGTCGATATCCTGACCTCTCTGCAAAAGCAGTTATTTCACAGACATTTAATGTATTATGTTTTCTTAACATTATAAAATATGAATATGAAGTTTTTATATGGTTGTTTGAAAACTAAAATATGTCCTGTACAATTGTCATTCCTTGTCAGTATTCTTTCAGGTTTGCTGTGCTAGTGGCCAAGTGGAATATAATTATAAAAGCCCGCGTAGATTACTCATGTCGTCACCTTTCATCTAAGCACGGGACAATCATGTACGTATGTGTTGCAATATCAACATATTATTTTATCTTTTCCTGCTTAAGCTTCATCCAGTTATGTCAGAATACCCAGGCAATCCAATGAATGTGCTTTAGAGTTCAATTATTCTCCTCCATAAGCGAAACCTAGACGACGACCGCAGCTTAGGTAATGGGATGGGATTACAAAGTTTTGAGGCATATATGGTGAAGTCCGTGGCGCAGGAAATAGATAATTAGACTTCGCTTGGACAGGGTGTTCGTTTTGCAATGAAAATAACATAGGGCAAAAAATAACGATTAATGGTTGATGTTGACGACGGCAACGATGATGTCGATGAGGTTGATGTTTATGTTCTTTCTTATATCTCGTGCTTTGCAGATAACTGTATAAACTAAAGAAGTCTACACATGACTTATTTCGTACAGGCAAAAAAAAAAAAATAATAATTGCACGTGCGTTGAAGTGTAGGGCACGTGTTCCCGTTTTCCTCAAAATCAGAAACGCGAGCAAAACTACAAATGACGGCTAGGTCAACGTCAGTAGAGGAAAAAAAACGAATACTGAATACACGAAAGATTAGCTAATGGACTGAACACAACGTCGTCTCAAAAACAGGCAAAGCGACAAAGCAATCAAAAGTGAAAACTGCCAGGCAACGGAAAGCAGTACGAAAAGGATGAGATGATGATGAAAAAGAAAGAAAGAAAGAAAAGGCAAGGGAAAACTGGAGCCTAGTGCACAATGTCACCAGAGCTTGTTTACTTTTGACCTGATGGGGCTCGCTCGTAAAGGTCGCCACAAGCATGCTCCCTCCCGTCCCTTTAGAGTGTTTTGCCATCGCACATATTTCATTTCTGGAGTCACTACTATTGCTTTGCGACGAACCTTCCCAGGGTCTTTTTAGAGCCATCTAAAGGCAGTTCTGAAGAACTATCTGAAAATCTTACTCTTCATTCAACACGAATTTAAAACGTGGAATAAAAAAGAAAGCTAACACCAAATAATCGCAATACGTATGTACAGCTGAAAAAAAAATCGAGAGACCTAAAAGGACAAACAGGAGCTCCGCTAGCGACATAAATTTGCGGGACGCCATCCAAATCCCCCTCTGCGAAGGCAGAGGGCGGCGTCGCGTTTCTTGCGAGCAAGCAAGCAAGCAGCAAACAGAGGCAGCGCTCAGACTGAGCGATGGTACAGGCATGGAGAGAAGGCGTGCAATGGGCCGTGAAATAATTTCTCGGAAAATAGCAGCATGCGCAGGGGGCTGCTGCGAGAGCGCGGCGCGGACCCGCAACGAGCGCCCCACGTCCGCTAGTTGATTCTCTTCCTACGCATTCTATTTCGTGTCAGCTCCTTCATTTCCTTATCTACTTTTACGCACGCCGCGCAATTTTTGCTCTAGTTTTCTTATCTATCTCTTTATAACACGTCGCTCGAGATAGCGCGTGGACGGAACAAGCGGTAACTGGGGCGGAGGACACCGAGAAAGATCGATGTTCAAAAAGGAGGTTACGTTGTTTTATTTCTTGAACCCGTGTATACGGCAGTAGGCGGCGGCTCGCTGTGTACCGTTACTGAGTTGTGCTGGCTGGATGGAGATATTTGCCCTGAAGTACCGCGCGAAGAGCAAGGCATCTTGCGATGGCAGACTGAAATATCAAAGTGGTGCGGTTCCTTTGACCCATTGTTTTCGGACTACGCTCTAAAAAAAAAAAAAACTTTAAAAAGGAACAGTATGCGTTGAGCGTAGCCACGAACTGGAGACGACCAATATCGCTTGAACTCCGGCTCGATTTTGTTGTCGTGTGGGAAAGAGAGCGTCAGAAATAAGGGGCAGGGGGGCGTATGGGCGTATCTTAAGCAAAACGTCTTTAGTCAAGAAAAGCGCAAAAGGAGACAATATGACCGAGCTAAGCCCGTTGATTAAACCGAGATCAAAGAGGAGCTTAGCGGGGGGGGGGGGGAGGCGGGGGGGAGGGATAAATGAAAGATAGGAATCCAGGCAGGAATCTAGGACTGCCTTCGGTTCACCAGAACTAGGGGCCCGTGACGTGTGAGTCATCGCGTTCACGGCGCCGTTACGGGCCTCTCACACCTCGATGCAACGCACTGATATGGATCTCAATCCCTACCAGTCACGTAATAATAATAATAATAATAATAATAATAATAATAATAATAATAATAATAATAATAATAATAATAATAATAATAATAATAATAATAATAATAATAACTGTTGGGGCTTTACGTCTCAAAGTCACGATCATAGGTCGGCACACTCACTCTTGCGTCGACTCCCTCAGACTCAGATTGAGCGGTGATTCTGAGTCTGAGTGAGTCCGGGTGAGTAATATATTGGTGAACTTGAGTCCGAGTAAGTCCGGTTGAAGAAAATTTTGGTGAGTCTGAGTCCCAGTGAGCCCAAAGGTGAAATATATGTCATAAGTGAGTCTGAGCGAGCTCCACATTTTTGCCGAGCTTTGACCGCGATATTGTCACAAGGCATCTCAGACCCCTCACAGTATCTCAGGCCTCTGAAAAAGACCTGTATGATCACCGACACCGAGGTGCCTCTTATTTATGAAGCCGGCTTAGTTGTCCTGTTGTGGACCCCATGTCGTCGCATCGGTCTCTCCAAAAAGTTGTTATTTCACTATGACGGACCACACAAAGTCCAGCGCAAGCTCACTGACCTCACATACGAAATACAGCGAGTCGTCGATTCAGTGCAGTCAATGCTACCGCCATCCACTGTTGTGCACATCGTAAGACTGAAACCGTGTGTGCCGTCCACCTCACTACTTCCGTGACAAGCGCTGGGACGGCGTCCTTATGCCGCGGGGTTGTGCCACAAGGCAGTAGTGGGACCCTCTCTGGAAGAGGGACAGCGACGAAGTGCTAAAGGGACAAATTTCACACTTCCGTTATTGTGAAAGAACTTTTCTCCTTCCTTGTTTTTTCCTCTCTCACTTCATTGCTCTTTATCTTAGTTATTTTTTTTTCTACTTCAATGATAGGGAGGTAAACATTAATGTAATTAGCATTAATAGGCCACAATATGTCTTCTTGGCCAGTCACCCTGAGTGGGTATGTGCCACTATATATAGGCTACAAACAAACAAATTTCCTATCAAATTTGTAACGTTACTATTCTGTAACCTCCCTTCTAAAGTACTATAACATTTTATAAAACCACCAAACTCTTGGCCAATCCCCCACAGTGGGTTTGAGCCACAGTTGAAGGTTAACAAGAACAAGGCTCAGGTCCGCCATTGTCTCAGCCATTATTTCTGCTTGTACATATCTGTAAATATACGTTTTCTTGTAACATTATGATTATGAGGGACACCGCAGTGGAAGGCTCGACAAATTTCGACGACCTGGTGTTCTTAACGCGCACTTAAGTTTAAGTACATGGGCCTCTAGTATTTCGCCTCCATCGAAAAGTGGCCGCCGCGGCCGGGATTCGAACCCGCGACCTTCGGGTCAGAAGTCAAGCACCATAACCACTAGACCGCCGCGATTGGTTTACCAGTCACAGGCTAGGTCTAAATCATCTAAAAAGCTTCGGGCAGTCCAGACACCTCCCTTCTGAATGTCCATTTTCCACGCTTAAAAACCATATTGTTCACACTCGCATGTTAAGTACTTCTTGAGCTGTTAGTCAGGATGCGCTTTATTTTTTGTCAAACACGCCTCATTTTCAGCGATAGCGTTAAAGGGCTCGTTTCGCAGAAATTCCGGTGTCGGCGTCGGCGTCGGTGACGGCGTCGTTCGTTGTGAGCGAGAAATCATCGTCTTGTCCGTGACCGAAAAATCAAGAAAGAGGCAAATAAAATTAATGATAAATATCTTCGGGTCCCAGTGAGAATCGAACCCAGGCCGCCTGCGTGGCAAGCAGGTGTTCTACCCTAGAGCATGCTATTTCTTTTTTTCTTTCATGGTACTTATTAAATCAGTAATAGAATGCACATTAATGGCACAAATGAAATGAAACAGAAGTACAATCACGTAGCGACAATAAGCACCCAGGCGTTACTAAGGGAATACTCGACGGCTAACATAAAAGAACCGCGAAAGTTATTCACATCGTGTTATACAGGAAAGACGATGAGGCCTAGCACCTCACCAAGATGGGGTACCAGTCCGGGCTAACGTCTAGGTCGTCATATACGTCCTTTAGGTGAACAGCCATTCCAATAAAGTGTATGCTTGAAGAAATTGTGGTTTCTGCGTTACGGTCTTGCATACGTGTCTTCCATAAGCTGTGCATGCCCATGAGGAAAAACAAATCATACGGCACTTCATCAAGCGATGTTGGCAAAAGATAACGTATCGTGTAAGAATTAATGACAAAATTTTTCTTCAGTGCTCTCTGAAGGACATCTCAGAAGAGAATAAAGTCTTTGCAGCTAACAAAGCAATGCTCCACTGTTTCCGGCATTTCACATAGACGGCAGTTAACAGGAGAAACAAAAAAATACCTTTTCTTTTTAACCACGTTTTTACTGGTGGTGTTTCAGAATGGAGGAATGTTTTTTAATTAGAAGGGATATACATTTTGCGAACTCGTTTCAGCACATCGTGGCCTAGAAGCTCAAAGTACAGTGAACGGTACAACGGAGGCGGGAAAAGCATTGATAGTAGGCTAAATCCTTACGCTGTGCCTTGCGCGATACTGTGTACAGGTATTCTATGGAAAAGCGAGATTTAAGGAACCGAACTGCGGAGTAAACTTCCTGCATGAATCTCCACAAGCGCGGGCGTTCGGAGAAGTTCGAAGCACCAACTAAGTCAGCTAAGCAATCAGCAAACGTAACCTGCAAAAATTAACGGATTACGGGAAGGGAATAGTCACGAAAAAAGAAAAATCGTGAAACCGTTTGCCATAGATAGAGATGTAGTAATGCCAACCCGCCCTCAGCTAACCGGCCTGAATATGTTATCACAATGCATGGGCTGAAAAGTCGAAGACTGGATGGAAGTTGCAAAAATTCGATGAAAGCGTTGTGCATAAAACTTTGCACAAGAAAAAAGTAGCAATACGTAGTAAAGCTCTGATGCTAGAAAAGTATTGCAAGCGTCAGCTTGCACGGAGGCAGTGCATAACCAGCTGAGGTACAGAAAACGTGCGGCACCTCCGATACTTGAGGCTGTAAGAAAACCGCGTTAGATGCAGAAATATCTCGGAGGGAGTTACGGGATGTTCAATACAAAGACTGGGAAGCAAAAGATGGATTTCGCCTTTCAGTCATCTTAGGTGACTTCATAACGGATCCTGCGAGGTTTTTTTTCCTTTATCAATAAAGGGAAATACAAAAAAGACAATCATGATTTCTTTCCGTTCCATTTGCAGAGTGGAACAGAACAGTATGACATACTAAGAAATGCGAATGACGTGGCTGCAATCGCCTGAAATAGAAAATAAAACGCGAATGCTATCAAACTCCATTGCAAGTATTGAACTGGCAGCAGGGCCCGAGAGGCTGCCTTCTGAATGCGTACTTTATTTTCGAGTAGTTGTAGCCTGGTTGATTGATAAAAAGACGGAGTCATCCATGATACAATCAAAGACCATCTAGCATCTCTTTATTGCCACCACAGTCAGAGCGTGATGAAATCAGCGCGCCAGTGTGTTCGCGTTTCTTTCCATCCCACTGTTCCCGTGAACGCCTGCGAGAAGCACGAGTGCAATTAAACTCGGGTGCAAACACGAATTCGAGAGCCTCGTAATACGCGCGGCCGTTCAGCGCCAGCCTATCGTAGTCTACTCGCACAGTGCCACCGCGCGGCAACGTCGAGCGGAGGCGGAGCGTACGCTCGACGGCCCGAGGAGAGCGTTCGCCCAGGCACTGAAAAAATAGAGGCGCTGGTTCTGCTCTTGAAGGCGAAGCTCAAACGTCCTCCAAGTTTTTTTTTTTTTTTTTTTCGCGCTTACGTATTAATGTTAATTCGTTTGCAACAAAGAAAAAAGAAAAGTTCACCTTGCACGAGTAACTTGATGTTCGTTTCGTCCTTTCCAAACTTGTTTGTGGTAAGGCAGGTATAGAGGCCAGAATCACTTCTTTCGGTGGAAGCGAAGAGAAGTGTCGAAGTCAGACCGTCCGGAGTCGGTGTGTCGTCTTGGGTAAAACTGTGAGAAGAAGGGGAACACACCACTATTTTTTTGTACATAGCGACAGCACAGACACTCAAGTTATCTTAAAAAGCCCGGATAGCATCAGCTACCACTTTTCTAATCAAATAAAAATTGGTACATATCCGAGTTGACATATTGATTTAACACTATTATAGAGGGCAGTATTTGCATTCCTGTTGGCCGTAAAGTACATCGTAGAGACACCAATAGTAAACACAAAAATTGGAGATGGCCCTAATCATTGAGTTAGGTGTCTGGTATAGTGGCACTCGCACCTCGGCGTTGGTGTTCTCTGTTGTATTGCCTGTGTTAACATTGCGTTTCGTCGCATTGTCGAAGCCGATCTCAGAGGCCACGTAGAGAGAAGGCATGGTTGAGATCTGCCCCGCCAGGTGCCGCAACGATCCCAGCCGCTCAAAATAAAACCGTCTGCTCTTTCAATGAACTCATTCAATTATTTGTAATAATTGTCGTGACAGTAAATTAGCCGTTGTGTTTCTTCTTTTCATGGACAACTTGCTTGCATTTGTGAATGAAAATCTGTATAATGTTGTCATTGGCGGAGATTGCAATGTAGATATGAATTGTGCTAACGCAAGAAAGTTCGAGCTCGAAATTTTGCTTTCGTGCCACAACTGTTTAAACACTGTAAATGTTCCTATGAGCGCAACCACATTTTCGCAGACTATCATAGATTTGTTTATTACAAATTATAATGCGTCTTTGGTTAAAACAAGAGTTTTGTCGTACCCCATCAGTGACCATAGGCCAATATGCTGTTGTATTATGGCTAATAGCCCTAGGGTACACACTGATGTTGCTCCTGGTTTTCAGTGTGTCTCACAGAAAGCTCTGGATGCCTTTTATTCAGATATCAATAATGTATGTTGGGACCATGTTTAATATTCGACTGATGCAAACGCTGCTTATGATGCTTTTCTGAGTTGTTTCACTGCAGTGTGCAAAAAGCACTTCATTCACAAACGTTCGGAAAGGAAAAAGGGTTGTCGAAAGCCATGGATGACACGCAAGCTTTTGCGCAAAATCGACAAAAAATATTGTTTATTTAAGAAATTTATGCGTACGCATAATGAAACATACCTGGTTACTTTTAAACGGTTTAGAAATGCCCTATATAAAGAAGTTAAAAAGACGAGAGACATGTACTACTTTAATCTGTTTCCTTCCTCTGTTAAACAAACAGATGTATTGGAGACAAATTGAACTCCCTTATTGGACGGAACAAGGGAAAAGAATCGGTGATGGAAATTTCGCATGTTGGGGAAACTATCACTAGCGATCGCGTGGTAAATGTGTTTAACGACTATTTTGCGTACCGGGACTTTGACACCGGACCACGTGCATCTTACACAAGTCTAGATGCTGATAATGTAAAGACACTCTTGTTAGAAGCAACGGTAGAACATGAAGTCCGTGCAGTTTTCTTGAGCCTTAAAAACAGCCGCAGTTGTGATGCGGATGGCCTGCAAGTAAGACCTGTGAAATGCGTAATAGATAAAATTGCTTCAGTGCTGACATATATATTTAACTTGTGTATTTCAACGGGCGTTTTCCCATCCACAATGCAAGTTGCTCGTGTAGTGGCGTTATATAAGAAAAGAGATAAAACAGACGTTTCTAATTCTAGACCAGTGTCAATATTGCCGATATTTTCCAAAGGTATCGAGAAAATAACTTATAATCGACTATATCCCTTTTGTAACAAGAACGTCATAACGAAATGTCAATATGGACTTTTAAAACACCGTTCAACAGAACTTGCTCTTCTCGACCAGAAGGAGTACATACTGGAGAAATTTGACGAAAAACAATTTGTCCTCGGTATTTTCGTCGATTTCACGCAAGCCTTTGACTACATAAATCATGAAATTTTGTTTCATAAACTCGATCACTATGGCATTCGTGGGCTCCCCTAACGCTACTAAAAAGCTACCTTTCAGAAAGACATCAGTTTGCCTCCATGAACGAAACGGTGTCAGAGAGAAAGAAAATAATCTCACGAGTGCCGCAGGGCAGCATTCTCGGACCTTTGATTTTTAATTTGTACATAAATGATATAGTCTACCCTTCTTTGTATGTCAAATTTGTAATTTACGCTGATGACACCAGCACGTTTATTTCGTCTCCATCAGATGACTATCTCTTTCACAAAGCTAACCTCGTGTTAGAAGAGTTGAGCACATGGACAGCCAATCACCATTTAAAAATAAATACAAAAAATGACGAAGGCCGTGGTTTTTCATTCTATTGGCAGGCAGGTTTCTGCAAAAGACAACCTTGTTTATAGCGGCTCACAGATAGAGTCTGTTGAATCCATTAAGGTACTTGGTGTGCATTTCTCAAAATTACTGCAGTGGGATGAGCACTTAAATACAGTATTACAAAAGTTAGGTGCGATAACTGGCATCATGAGTCGAAACTGCTATCTAATCCCGAAACCAGTGAAATTGTTGATTTATAATGTCCTTTTCGCCTCGTATTTAAACTACTGCCATTTGGTATGGGGGACTACTACAGAATCGAATTTCTTGCGGCTATTTACTTATGCAAAAAAAAGATTTTTGAAAATGATTGCAAATGTACCAAGTGTGCATCCTTCTGAAGAGCTATTTAGAACGTTCAAAATAATAATACACAAGACATATACGTGTACAGATTGCTCTGTGAATATCGAACACATTGCGAGCACCAGGATTCTCTTTTCATGGGATTAGTCCACTTGCGTCCGAAAGAAGCATCATATAATATACGAAAAACCGAGACAAGGAATGTTCCGCATTGTCGAACTGGTTACGGTCGGCAAATGGCTCGTAATAAGCTTCTGCGTTTATTAAATGATTATAACAACAAACAAATTGATATTCGCGACGTTACTTTGTCTGACTTGTAAGATTTTTTCTTATTTTAAGCTATTTGTTTAAAATTGCTTGACTTTATATAAATGCATAGTGAAAATGTCACTAATGCAATACCATAGTAGTGATGAAGTGTTGTGTTGGTGCATCACGCAGATCTAAACAGGATGTATAAAAATGCAGGACGTTCTGTGAATGGTAACTAACAATGGATGTATATTTTGGTGGTTCGTTTCAATTCATACTTTGCTTGACATGATTTATTACAAATTTCATGTTAACAGTGTTAAGAACATGCTTGTACGTGAGCTGCTGTCTTTGTACGGGGGCCAATGACCCCCTCAAGCCATTCAAATGGCTTTTCTCTTCGCCTCCGATCACATGTATTGTGATGTATCAATAAAATGAAATCGAAATCAAATCAAGTAAACTGATGCTTCGACATCATATGTGTCTATTGTAACTCTTAACTTGAACTACCACCGTCGATTTCGTACCAGGTTTACATTTATAAAACTCATTTTCTGAATATTCCGAAGACCGGAAGTAAGTGCTCGGCCGGAAGTGCTTAGAAGAAAAACAAGATTGTCACTTGTTACTCGTGCGACTAATAATCTTTGTTGTGGTAGTATACAGCAATGTGAACGTCCAGATATAATACCTTTCTAGAAGAGATATCCACGATTAAGTGATACGCGTTCGAGTATTCTTCGCTTATCTCTAGTATTCTCCATTAGGATTTCAAGTTTTTTGAGTTTTTATTAAAGTTAGATGTTTTGTAACATGGCAGTGTATCAAGCTCGTAGCTACAATAGAGCAAGTGTAAACGGCGTTGAATTATGCACGCAGCTTTGCTTGACTGCGCATAAGCTTCTCGAAACGACTACTTTTCTATAAGCGTCATAAGCGATTTTGTCAGTGAAGCTGTCTAGTTCGATTGTAAGCGTTATCAAGATTACAGGCCACGAGACACTTTCGTGAAATCACAGCAGGAAACAATTACGCTGTGCATTGTAACGAGAAGCCTTTCAAATATATTGTTGACATCAATTCATCGAGCGGCACACTGTGCCCCATATGTGACTCCTGCGCTGTCGAGAGAAATTGCGTACACTAATTTTATTCGCGGGAGAGGGCGCCACGCTAGGGGACGCATAGGGAAGCTAATAACTCCTAATCGCCCTTCTGTAACGGGAGGCCGCGAGAATGGTTGCAATGACACTCCTTAATCAGCCTTTCGCCATTACGCGGCTGAGTATAGCCCGTAAACACGAGGGGAGCTCGCGGGCGACGCCCTCAGCGTCCGTAATTAACGGTCGGCGCTCGCCGCCGCCACCTCCCCGGACCCCACGCATCACCACTCGGTCTCGTTGCGGAGGCCAGCAGCATCGCCGCTGGCTCCTCGCGCCGTCAGGCGCTGCGGGCGTGGTTGGGCCTCGAGTTTCGGGGATGCGGGCGGCCATTCTGAAGCTGCTCCACAAGCGGAGGTGCTGACCGGTGGTGCAGCGATTATCTTCAGACCGCGGTGCGCCGAGGCTACGGGGTCTCCAGAGCGAGGAGAACGCGCCCCAATTACGGCGGTGCGCTGCGCGCAAACGGGCAATGCGAAATGAGGGAGATTGGGTTGCGGCTGCGAGCGTCGAGACCTCGGGAGAGAGTGAGATAGTGAGGAGACGAAACAGGGGGACGGTGGCACGCGTAGCCCTCATAGGAGCACATTTTAAAGAGAGCTCTAATTTGACAAAGTTTAATTATGAGTAAGTATCGGTGCGCCCCTTGTACGGCGCACCGATACTTACTATACCCTCCGTTTCATACATCAGGTGCAATTCTATGAAAGCTAGGGAGACTTCTCGCAGTAGATGCGTTCGCACCAATAAAGAGGTTAACCATTTTATCGCTCGTAATGTGATCTTTCTTTTCTTTTCGTTTTTAAAATGAGTAATAAATGAAGATTCGTTGTGCCTAAGAAATAAACAAACCACTTTATTTATACGGTTGTCAATAGGTTTTCCTGGATCGCTTAGCGCCTCCTTGTTTTCGTATCGTGGCCTCCGCGATCAGTTCCGGTAGCGCGCAGATGGAGCCAATCGCGGCGGCCATCTTTACACCGACGATATCCAAGCGCGAGACGCGCGGACTTACACATTTTGCTGACCGAACTTCTCACATAGCTTGCGCGGCGTTGTACCCGATATATGAAATGTAGTATAATACTTAGATAACTTCTCTGAAGGCAGTGCAATCCTTTTTTCGCCTTCAACATGTGACGATTGTGGAGTTTGGGTTACACTGATGATGTCGGCCTATCCACGACAAAAAAACACCATGTGTCAACAATGGAGGAATCTTAACGACGTCGACAAACACAGGCAAGGCGAACCCGATTTCGAGAGCTCCACTTCTTTCGCAACATACGAAAAGCGAATCCTCAAAGACCCGTCTGTGCCAACACTTTCTCGACCAAAGCTCCGGTATCCCGTTACGCAGTGCGGTAAGCGACGCACACGTCTAGCCGCAAAGCGAAGCCCCTTAAAACACGCTAATGCGCAGGAAGCACGCAGAGGCGGGGCTCCCTTCTGTTACGCAAATAACTACACATACTCTTACACACAGACGCGCACGCACACACGGGTAGATAAAAAGCCGAGCCGGTATTGACTCGCCCTGATGGAGGACCGCGGCGAAGCCGAGCACACCGCACAGCGTTCGTTGGCAGAACGCGCGCGCGTGCGTCTGTGTGTGTGCTTCCCGTGTAAAAGAAGCCATCGTTTTTTCTCCGGGCGTTTAATTAGCCGGCCGGTTTTCCGCTTAATGGGTCGATACCCAGCGCACCGTGCGCACTCTCCACACGCGCCTGCCTTGCGAGCCTCGTCACTTCGAAGCCGCTGATGTCGGTACTCGAGGGAGGCCTCCTCATAGCGCCGGCCTATTGCGCTTGAAAAGAATAACGTACTACGTGCTGCTTGCTGCAGTTTCTTTTCATCTTCCCTCGCTCACCTCGCTTCCTTTTCCTATATCTCGTCTCTACCGTAGTTTGTATGGCGAGGGTTCGGTCCGTAACGTAATACTTTTTGTTGTTACGTTTTTCCTCTCTACGGTGGTATTTTCGAGGCAGCTTTTTGAGTGGCTCCTGCGTGATATCCCGGGAAAAACATCCGCCAACGAGGCGGTGCTATCGAGCGCTTCTTCTTCCAGCGGCCATCGGAGGCTACCTCGCAAGAGCCTCACCGTTTCGACCACCGCCCACCTCTCCCCAATCTCCACTGTCCCCACTCGCAAGCTCTTCCCAGCACTCTCTGTTATGCGTAGAGTGCGACCGTAACGTTGTTGTTAGCTGCCGCAAGCTCTCGTATCGTTTCCTGAACGAAGCATCCTGCTGTCGAGGGACAGCTTTTTCTTGTCCTTTCCTGTCTCCTTCCGCCGAATTTCTACGGTGGTTGCCTTTATTCGAAGTTTTCATGTAAACACACGGTTTGGGTAGAGACCATCGAAAGGACGCTTACGATCTTTCTCTTCAGCCAACAAACATATTTATGCCTGAATTCCATAAGTTAGTATTACACGACTCTGTTGCTATAGACCCCTTAGTACTGTTAATATGGACTCGCGTTTGCTGCAGAGAGAAGGTATAATGTTCTGACTGAAATCTAAACCAAGTTCATTATTTTTTTCTGACTCTTTCTGGAGTAAAAGATTAAAAATGCAGTTCTTGATCGCCACGTGTTTACAAGATCTGCATGAGGGCTGTAAACTAAAATGTTCCACGCGACTTACAGACACTGGTGCCGACTGACGCTTCGTGTATACCTACAGAATATTCGTGACCGTAGCGCGCTCTTTTAGAAACACAGCCCCGCTCTGCACTGAACACAGAAAACATAAAAGATTTTATTCATGCTATACAAATGAAATTAATGATCTCAACTGGCCCAGAAGCGTCAGATGGGTGGATATGTGCATATTGCGCGACTGCTTCTGCTGTTACTAAGTTTATCACTGTAGATAATCGTTATCATCGAGACATTTCAAGTCCGTTGCACAAGGATGATGATAGCAATCCTGCTCCTATAGGGCAAACTTGGTAGTGCTATAGTAATAAAACAACTTATAACATTATAAGTTCTACCAATAACTACGAGGCTGACTGCGCAACAGGCTGAGGTAACTATAGCAACAACGATGACGTTGTGTAACGATGACGTTGCTCTCGATCAGTAGCGGTGTTGAAATAATGTTAACGAAAAAAATAGTTTCCAGGCTGCCTATTTTAGCAACCTTGTTTCCAGAGCATTCCGCTTCCTTCCTTCGCCGGGGTCGGTTCTCGTCAGAGTTATCGATCACTTTATCTATTACCAACATCGAGCTAACGCACTTTCTATTTCTTTTTGTTTTCCTTCAGTGTACCCTTCCACGTTCTCATCGAAACTTTCGTGCCAACGGCCCGATATTTATTTATTTATTTTATCGCCTCCATCGGCGCAACAGCAAAAGCAGCACCACCACGTACGGTCGAAAAAGCAAAGCCGAAGCAAGTGACTCAAGAACGAAAATCAATACTCGCCGTCGCTAACAAGCTACGGCGCACTATACACAAGTGAACAGCACACGGTCCTTGTGTGAGAGTCTCGTCTGAGGAAAAAGGAAGAGGAGATTGGTTGGGAAAAATGAGGAAGTAGAAGAAGAGCCTTGCGCAAGGAAAAAAAAAAGCCCGCCCGCATTCGCTCTTGATTCCTCCCTTATGCGCTGCGGCCTGTTCAACGCAACCGAGCGTACCACACGCACCACTGCGGAGGATCGAGAGTGAAGGCCACCGGGGATTTATGTTCACATCGTTAAACTCCAAGACCCCCCGCGGCGCGCCGTACAAGCGGCAAAGTCTGCTGGATCCGGCATGCGGCGAAATATTGGAGGGCTCGCGCAGCGCACGTCTGGGCCTCCGCTGCCGCCGCCAGAAGCAGCGCTCGGTGCAGTACAACTACGGGCCGTATAGCTGTGCTCTTCGAGGAAAACTGGTCGCGCTGGCCTTGCACGCTGCCTGCGGTTTCGATTCGAACGGGTAATAATGGCCTCTCAGCGCGGTTTTCCTCCTCTCTCGCCACCAGCGCCGCTTCTTCGATCAGCGAGAGGTGTGCCCGTTTGCTTATCTTCTTTTTTTGTTTCTTATTATCGCTCATTACTGGCTTCATTTTTTCTCTTTATTTTAGCGGATGAGAGTTCTCCGACATTCATTTTATTTTTATCTCATTTTATGTAGGAAAAGTCTAACTAGCGCGCAAGGATTTTTTAGATGCGGAGTATCTTATGGCGGAGTTCAATCCGGTGGTGGTGGTGGTGGTGTGCGGCGTGACCGCCCTTACTGCGCATGCGCATACCCTCTCCACGCACCCTCTCCCCTCCCACTCTCCACATCCCCTCTCCACATTCCCTCTCCCTCGACCCTTCCCCCTCTCCCTTCTCCCATCTCCCTCTCCACTACCCTTTCCCCCTCTCCACTTTCTCTCTCCCATTCCCCTCTCCACTTCCCCTCTCCCCTCCTCCTTTCCACTCTTCCACTGAAACACTGGCTAGACATGCCGAAATTCTCTCCTGCGCAACGCCGCGATGAGCACCAGCGCATGCGCGTCCCCTCCCTCTCTTTCTCCTCTCCTACGCTGCCCCCCTCTCGCACGCCTGCCGACTGCGTTTCCCGCTCGCCCTGTGAGTATTAACGGCCAGGCCAAAGGAAGACAAGGCGCGCGTAGCGTCCCTCTTCGCGTTCCACGACGCGAGGTCGGTAGCATGCCCAAAGAACGCCAACGGAACGCGATCGTGCAAGGGCTCCGGCTTCGCATCGCCTCATGGTCCCCTTTAGCGGGAAATGGTGTAATTTTTTATACCTTGTCGAGTTACAGCTAAGCTGAATTGTTCATTCCATCACTAGCAACGCGGTGCACTTTGCCGCACGCGCCTTTTATATGAGTAAGTAGGTGGGCTGCAGATAAGTGTATCGCACTATAAAAAAAGAGAAATTCGGTCTTAGGCGCGCAAACCACGATGCGGAGTCGATCGGCAATAAACAACGCGCTTTGTTCGATATCTCCAAAAGTGTGCCACATAGCTGCGTTTGATGGAGTGGGAGCAACCACCGCCTTTCTGCGGCACCCCGAGACGAAGGTGGCTATCACAAAATGGTTTTCACGGATGAGGCTCTGGTTAGAGGGGAAGTTTTGTGAAGTTGTCAAGCGAACAAAGAGTACACCATACGAGACCCATTCATTCGCGTGAGGAAGCAAATGTTGCATGGACGTAGGTTCATAAAACAAATAAATTTCTCAAGGTTGCTTATATCAAACACGCATGTCTGAACCTATTTGGTGCCACGTTTTATTGGTCTGGTTCATCCAATTCTTCTCAATTTATGGTTGTGTGTCAAACTGCGTTAACTTCCATCCTATAAGGAACGCGTAATCTCTTACGAATCTCGAAAATGGCGGTGCCCTGATGACCGTAGTTTAAGACAAGTACGTAGGATTCTCAGTCGAATCTTTGAAATAAATGCACCAATAAAAGCTGTTATAGCAATGACGACATACCGCGTATCATAACGTGAGTGGGAGGTTACGTGATGACGCAAGAAGGGGTGAATATGGGTGTTACACAGGTCTCCTAGGAGTAAGACAATCGAATAAGTGTTACAGCGAGAAACACACAGGTTCAGGTTAACCCTTGATGCACTGTGTGACGCTTGAACCAATATGTTATGAGCTCTTCTGTGTTTACGTTTTATGCACGAGGCATTTCTCCTGCTTCCTACATGGGACATTGGTAATATCGCGTTACTAAACAGCCAAGAGAGAGCAAATAAAAAACAACATGTAAATGCAATAAGCTTGCCTTGATATGTAGCGATGATCGAGGATCATGTTGTCCTTCTTCCATGATATTGTGAGTGGTTTTTCTCCGAAGGCTTCGCACACAAGCCGGGCTTGCTCGCCCTTGTTGACGCGAAGAGCCTGGTAGCTTACTTTGAAATGCGCGGCCACTGTAGAACAAGAAGGTTCGGTCATTTAAAGCTTACTCTTGACCCTCAGTATTAAGCCAAACACAGCAGTGGAAGTTTAATTTGCGAGATTCGCTAACTTTCCTGCGCGACTCCTCATTGCTTTATTCCCACTAATGTTCCTTGTCCTTCAATCTAGCTTGTATAGCAAGTATTGTGAACAAGAAAAGAAAAAGAAAACGTTCCTTGTCCACTCCCTGTTCAAAAAATGCGAATGCACAGTAAACTCTTCAACACTTTGCTTGGAGTAAGCCAGTGGAGGTGTGTCAAAAAACGCTCGCAAATATTCGAGAACATGATGGGCTGCGTGCGATTCTTGAATGTCCTGAAAACGAGATAGCGCATTTTCTCGCAGGAGCGGTGCCTATGAAAGCAGTTATAAATATGAATCTCTTGTTCACGGTCGAAATAAAGCCTTTTTTGTTCGCAATAACCAAGCGATAAATACAGCAGCGCACACCTTCTCAGTTTATGAGACTGAATGACATTCGCGGAATCCCCTTTATTACTAATCCCGATCAAAACCAAAGATTTTTTCAGTGAAATTCGCCCCTATCCAGTCAGAACGGAACGCTTTTAAAGAAAGGGGACCACCAACCCACATTGCAAAAAAAAAGAAAAGACAAAGATGAAGCACCAGCGATACTTTGTCAGACATTCGCCTCACATTTGTTACGTAAGCGAGCTATCTCGTATAATTACCGGATCTCTTGTCCGACTCAATTTCGAGTAACGAAAAAGAAAAAAAAGGATCAGAAGCGAGGTGAGGAGAGGGTCGAACAGAACGGCCGTTTCATTTGCGAAGATGGAAATGTAATCAGGTTGTGAAGAGAGGCGTTGCCAGACTGCCGTGGCTCAAAGTCGTTTTCGCTGCGCAAAAAATAAAACAAAGAAACGAAACTGCGTGCAAACAAAATTTAAACGAATCTAAAAAGTAAGCGAGGCAGTTTAATATCGTCCGAGCTCACTCATTACGGTGCGCGAACATTGGGAGCCACTGGGAACGGCGAGACCCACCGTGAACCGAGAGCCGAACGACGGTGCTGATTCCCACGCCGATTCCGTTCGTCGCCTCGCAGAGGTACTGGCCGGCATCCTTGGGCTCGACGTCGTTGATAATGAGAGAACCGTTTTCGAACATCTGCATATGATAATTGCTGATTATGGATTTAAACGCCTTTCCCGCATCGTCTCCTGTAGTGGCCGCAGTATGGGAAGGGAAAGTGGGCACGCAGGTAAAAGGAGCGGAGGATTCGGTAAGCAGAGAGGAGAGAGGAAGAAAGAAAGAGAGAGAGAGAAAAAAATGGTTAGATTAGAAAGGCGGACAAAGTGGATCTTACGTCGCAAGATACAGTGGCAAAAGCAATATAGAAGGTAGTATAGATAGCGCCTGCGGTGGGTGGCATTCGCTTGTGAACGAAAGAGCTAACGCTCATAAAGAGAATAGTGCATAATTTTTGTGTTGTTGCTTATAATTTCAGCATGTAAATTTTTTTAGGTCTTTATAGGCTGACAAGTACACATCGTTTTTAATAAATCACGAGATTTTATTACGCTACGGGGGCGTCGTTCCAAAGCGGATGCGTATTGAGCGGAGGCAGGAGACCAGGGTTGATTGCCTAATCGTGTATTTTTTTTTTTTGCTTTGGCTTTTTGTCATTAAAGACCCTCAATGTACAGCGATGTCGTATAGGGGTGATGCGAGCGAGTCACGCTACTCGTAACGATATCATCTGAGAAACCCGACCATAACACCGGCCCCTATACAAAACAGCGGCTTCTGCATGTTCGTGACGACCCTCATACGATACCTGTACTACTTACGAATGGAGCTCCCCCCCTCTCCATCCTTCCAGTCGGGATCATCGTTCTGTCATGACGGTGTGCGATGTTAAGTGGAGATAAACGATGGCGTAGCCACTATCGACCGTTGTGCAAGCATGACGTCGTGATACTAGGACAGTGTCCTTCTATACTTGCTGCCATTCGTTGTAATGATACGTCGGAGTTTTTTTGTTTTTTTTTTTCGATCGACAGTGCCTATCAGTAGATCATTCCGCATTGGCTGGCTCTACAGATGGATAATTGTGAAACGCATGCGCGTTGCACCAGCGCGTATAAGTAGGATTGCGTAAAACGTTAATATTCCTGAGTAAATCAATGTGGCGGGATCGCGCTCGGCTCGTCCAGCTATCCGACAGAGTCTGCCGTCCACGAGATCATTTGTGCTTTAAACTGGCGCAAACACAGTCGCGTCAGCTATCCATTTATGATCAAAATGTCTACGTGTGCATATCGACGACGCAATAGCGCCGAAAACACTATTTACATGTCGGTTGCCGCAGAAAGCTCGTCACTTTAAAGATATTAACTGAGCAGAAATGTTCTGTACAAAAAGAAGCTTGCAAAGATACGAAGCTGGGCCCGTCGACAGGTTGTTGCTGTTCTTTAGTTATTGCATAGATATTAGAATTTAGGCTGCCTTACTGCTGGCTATTTTCTTTAGTTTTCAAGTTTTAACTGCCAATTTTCGCACACGTACGTACGCATTGCCCGAACAAACAACACCTTAAGTTTGCGAAAGTATATGCAACAGAGAACACAAACAGAACAAACCAGACAAGGTGCGTTCGCGTTAAAGTTTGCGTACAGCTTTAACAAAGACAACCCTGCGCACTGTAACACACGTTTTGTCTTGAAGTAGTTCTGACGTAAAGCACATTACTTACAAAGTTCCTAAAACGAGCAGATCAAAGCAACATAGTTATACTAATATCTACAAATACACTCTGATAAGGCTGTCAAGGGACATTTCTGTTTATCCAAGCGCAACCGCAGTACACCTATCACAAGACTGATTAGGTCTTATCGTCCTCTTTTCCCGCCCTGTTTGGTTACTCTCTTCTTTTGTCCTCTACTGCGTCAATTAAACCATTGTTATGATTCGCATCAGTGAAAATGATTACTGAGCCATTTCTAACTTTCTGCCTATTTCCTTATTGCACAGGAGAGTTGCCTGACGCCTAGTAGTTCACATGAAAGTCGAGTGAGTATTTTAGCCAGCTTAAATACATTATAATTACTGTAACCTTCATGTTACTGCTGTTCATTAGATACGTTAGATACTCGCTTTCACTCTCAACAGGACGTGTGCGGCGGGAAAAAGGCAAAATACTGAAGATATCCTGCAGCGTGGGCAGTTTGCTTGTCAAAGCGAGATTCAATGAATTTTGAAGTTCGAAGTCTTACTGCATCAGAGGAAAAAATATCTTCCCTATCGTAGCCTGTGTCGCTGATAATCAGAAAATTTCGACCTTGAGAGAAAAAAATTTTTGTTTCGCTCAAATTGATGATTCAGATGGTGTTCACGGACAAGACTGCTACAACGATCAAGTGGACGGAAAAACGGAAGAGCTTGCATAGATTTATGGCTGAAGCAAAGCGATTTGACACGGATTTAGGCTGTCTCTTGTGTTCACTTGTGTTGACTTGTGTTGCCTCTTTTGTTCGTAAGACCGTGTTTTTATATTGAAATTAGTGCGCCCATGTCCTCAATATTTTAAAAACTTTTGTAAATACCATTCGCGCACCGTTTTGTGATGTTTCCCGTCCCTTCAAGTACATTAAAGCGTGACTACCGAGGATTTTGTATATATGTGCTTGAAATATGTGATGACTCACCGAGGGCTATTTTCCATCGAATGAGTGGTGGTGGATGGCCCTCCGCTTGACAGTCAAAAGTAACCCTCGACCTGACGATGCTGGACTTGTCGCTCGGTTCAATCTTCCATTTCGGCGGTACTGCAAGTTGTAAGCACGGCAAGTTGAAACATAAGAACTAGGGAGAGAGCGAGAGATGCACGTTAGTAAATTCGTGGAGATTAACCGGAAGAACCATTCGAATTGCTACCCTGCACAGGTTAGAAAGATTAAAAAAAAAAGAAAAGAGAGCGACAGAAAGAACACACGCACACGATCACTGCTGCTCCCAGTATAGGATAGCACTTGTGTCTGCTACATGCGCGTATGCAGGATGTCTATCTAGAACATTCCACAGACGGGATAGTCTGCAGCCTCTTTGGTACAGTTCAAATGGTCGAGAGATGTCTTATCTCTCAAAAAAAGCACGAAAAAAGACCTAAACTTCAATATGTAAAAAAAAGCCATTTCACACAATATTTCTTTATATCTTTATGCTCGACTCGATGACTGAGCTGCGTACGCAGAAAAAAAATTGTTTTGACTGAAGTGCCACAGCATTCTATTGAAGTAAGAAAGATTATTGCTCAGTGTAGACGGGTTGGCTTAGTGTCGCACTCTGGAGGGATAACAGTCCACGAAGGTTTAGATTGCAATATGGGCTGTGGCGAATATCTGTTATCTTGTGATAAGCACCGGCCGCTGAGTGATAGACCCGGGTGAGGTAATGTCACTAGAAACGCCATAAATGACGTTATACTCGCGAACATTTGTGCTTAGTGATGAAGCATAAACTGCAGATGAGAAGCCCGTTCAAGCAGATCAGCTCTGAAAGAAAAAGGCCTCGGTATCATTCGTCTTATCCAAACCAGGGGAAGAGAAAAATTAGACGGGTTACCGCAAGCACTGAAGTAAGACAGACTATCCCGCAGAGTGCTAAATATAACTAATATTCATGCTTTGTTTTCCTTCAGTGCTTTGGTAAGTTTGAAACTATAGCATATAGAAGCAACGATTGTTGATTATATGTTACAAGACATTGAAAACCGTGTCAAGTTTTGTTGCGCTATACGGGCTGCAGGAGCGCACGTATTACCTAACCTAACCTCACCTGAGTGAACCAAATCGGCCCTAATTCATTTGCATAAAATATGTCCCCGATACAGCAAATCTACACCCGGCGCGCCGTTTCTATATGTGTATTAAAGACAATAATAGGGCACGGAAACTGAAGGAAGTGCTTCGCAGGAACTTATCGTAACCAAAAGCACTTAAATTTCACCATGTCACAAAAGAAAAGACATGATCCATATGGCGTAATCACTGCCTTTTACATACACATAATACTTTCCTAACCACACCGGCAAACTTTTCCGTAATTTTCTTTGTTTTCGGTAATCTAAGAGCAGCGAAATAACTTTGCATAATCCGAGCTCGTATGCGCTTAGAAGGACGGCATTGTCTAGCTTTCTGCAAGTGCATTACTTTTTCGGTATCGCCAGCGGAGACTAATCAGTGAACTTATGCAAGAAAGTTTGTGGCTGAGTTCAAAGGGTGAATGACACACAGAATGTTATTTATGTATCAGGGCTTTTCTATTCAGAGCTTCGCTTTTGTTAACTCAGCGGTCTATCGCGCAACCCCGAAGCCTAATAACGGCATTTATCTGGGACTTCATACATATTGCAACAGGTTTCATCCCGGCTCGCAATGCAGTACTAATTGCGAGAACAGTGCTCGCGTGGGACTAATCACCGGGACAGAACTTCAAGTAATTAGATCGCAAGAGACACGTGCTTCATTATACGGCATTTAAAAACCAGGTATATGCAATGCGGGCGATATTTTTACGGATAATTTTCTTTTCAATCTTGCATAAAACGCTAACATGTATTTAATTACTGTAGCTTCAATCTTCCTTTTTTTTATAAGATTGCTACCCGGGGAACGGCTTTTTAAAGCACAATATTAAATTAAGCCTTGACCGGGTTTCCCGACAGCGCGGTGTGAACTTACGAATCCTATTTTTTTCTTCTGCTGTACAAACAGCCAGACCTTCGTTGAAAGAACAGGAAATATATCTGCGAAATGTATTGTTATGTCAGACACATTTTCGTAATGCAAAAGTGACGTGAGCCTGTTAAATGACTTCTAAGAAAAGTGTATGTAATGGAGCATTGTAACTACCCTCCATGGAGGAGTAAACAAGTGGGTAAAGACACTGCTTTGCGTGAAGAGAAAAAAAAGAAATCTCAACAGCCACTCTTACGAAAGGGCAGCGTATGGAGAATATCTCATTAAAGTGAGCGATGCGGTAGCGACAGCGGCAGAATCATAATTTCTGCGCTCCTCTGCCAACGTAATAATGGTAAGTACAGAAATTCGGCAGTGTTTGACAGAGAGTGAATTTTGCGAACATGGAGTTTTTCTCTGTTTTAAGTGGAAGGTCAGTTTCCACATAAAATCATTTTGAAGTTCTGTCAGCTTGAAGGTCCGAACAATGTTCGAGATTGTTTAGCTAGGGACCTCGCTAATACTAACGGAGTCTTGGACGATTTGTTAAGATTTATTATAAAAGAAAAAATGAATATATGCTAGTGTGTGTGTGTGTGTGTGTGTGTGTGTGTGTGTGTGTGTGTGTGTGTGTGTGTGTGTGTGTGTGTGTGTGTGTGTGTGTGTGTGTGTGTGTGTGTGTGTGTGTGTGTGTGTGTGTGTGTGTGTGTGTGTGTGTGTGTGTGTGTGTGTGTGTGTGTGTGTGTGTGTGTGTGTTGGGGTCGGGGTGATCTATACGGCAACTGAATATACTGAACTCTATCGCGGATAGCGTACAGGTCATTTTTAGAAACGCATATTGAAGTACAGTAGAAGTAAAGTTTACGTGGGTTATGATTAACGGGTCAAGCGTTGCGGCTGCTTGTAATGGTTCGTGACTAAAGTGGAAATGAAAACAGATAGAGAATACAGTTAGCGCGTCTTTACCGGCTATTCGTGGCTGCTCCACAAAAATAATTATCATTTTTCTGACTATCACCATTGCTGCTGCTGCTATCGTGACTGGCTACTGCAGTTCTGACGTCTTTATTGCAAACACCTTTCGTTCAAGGATTCTTTTCAATGTTATCACGTATAGTTTGTGCCAAATGCGAGGTCTGCAGCACTAAGGAAGGCCTCGATCATCTGCTAGGCCGCTGCCCTCGATTTGTCTCTGAAAGACGAACTCTTTCTGATGCGATGCGACGATTGGACGATCGGCCGCTCTCCGTGCAGATGCTGCTGGAGCACCGTCCCCATCGCTCGGCGGCCCACAAGGCAGTTAAAGCACTACAGGCCTTTGTGAACGCCTATGACTGTTGTACAGTGCCACCGCCACATACGTGTCAGCGCATTTATTGATCATTTACTTTTTTTTCTCGCTCCCCCCCTCTCTCTCTTTGTCTCTCCCATTTTTGCACTCCCCTTCCCTTTCCCCCGGCGTAGGGTACTGCTGTCTGGTTAGCCTCCCTGCCTTCTCCGTTTTGTGTTCCTTCCTTCCTTTCACGCTCGATGTTCTTGCTTTTCCTTCATAAAACATGAACAGATTCCCTATTTCTATGTATTTCCACCTTTAGCAATCATCGTTTCAAATCACTCGGCTTTTCAGGCTTTTTATCACAAGACATTAAAACGCGGGGTGCTTCCTCAGTTGGAACATCATTATAGTTTTAGATCATACTTCTCACCGTTTTTTTGTAAACCAGGTAGAAAAAAAAATCACACGGTCTCTTATGCACTTTCTTAAGACGACTCGAAGGCGAGAGGCATCTTTTTCTTCTTCTTTTTCTTCTTAAGTGTGCTTTTGTACTGTGTCCGAGATCGGCCTACCTTTTACCAAAGCGACTGGGTCATTTGATGACGTCATTACGTGACGTTATGACGACGTCTCAAATTTTTGTGACCTGTGACGTCGTGATGACGTCATACGGTGACGGCATCACGTGATGATGACTTTTCGCATCACTCGTGTTTACGCCGGCGGTCACTTTTCGCGCTTGATGAGGCGTCTAGGCTTTCGCGTTAATATTGTACCCGCCAGCACTCACCGAATACGACAAGCTCGGCCGTGTGGTTCGTGATTCCGCCGTCGTTCTCCGCGACGCAAGTGTAACGCCCGTTGTGCGCACGGCCCACATCGTTGAACACTAGGTTTGAGCCGAGGTCTCCCAGCGATGCCTCTTGGATGTTCAGCTGGGTCTTGCTGAAGGGCACGCCGTCCTTGAGCCACCAGATCTTGATGGGCGTGTCGCCAGAGCGGACAGAGCATGTGATCACCACCTGCATTCCTTCGGCCAGCGTCTTGGGAAAGCTGAACGGGTTCAGAACCGTCTTTTCTGCAAAAGGGGCGATCGAGAAGCAATGTTAGCGCTACGTATCCCTCTTGGAGAGGAAACAAGCAAAGCGAGCCTCATTTTTCACGTGCTTAGGGCAGCATGTGGTGAAGTGTTTCTACGCTAGCTGCCCTCTCGGCCGCTTGACTTCGAACATATATAAGTGAATATGACTTTGTGGCGACTACTTCCCCAACGATGTGGCGGCTACTATTAACAAGCTTTTCATTTCTGCCCTTTCATTCCAATCCCACAGAGCTTACATGCAAGTCTCCCCACCTTGACGATAATCATGATGATGATGGTAGCGGTGAGGATGACGATTCTGTGTAATGGCATTTTCTATGGGACGGTGCGACGATCAGTAGTCACGCAGGCTGTTTTCTTTTTCTTTACGATATAGGGTTGTTTAATTTATTCCGTTTAGGCGTGCTATCTCTATTCATGATATCTCTAATTATGAGTAACCAGATGGCCTACACCCACATTCTTCTGTGCTACCTCGATCTTAATTTCTTTATTTTTTTCTCTCTCGGTACAAGCATCTATTACTATGCCACGCTGTTATCTATATCGGTAACGGCTCTGGTTCAGTCAATCAATCAATAACCAACCAATGGGGAGCAATGCCACCCCGCCACCACGGTTGTCACTACGCGCAAGTAAAATCTTTATAGGGACATACACGCATGTTAGTTCTAGTCGGACGCTGAAAGCACGTCATTACAAAGTCACAGCTCAGGAAACGAAATGGCGAGTCATTCTAGTTCGTTATTATTTCAGTTCACGGTTCACGCTGCTTGTCACATGGCAGTGATGAGGCATGGTACGTGGCAAATGACTGTCGGTTTTGTCGTTTGACAGAGTGCCATGTAACGATGTGCTCGGTTATCTTGGGCAGTGCATCCGGGTGCTTCCACTCCCCTGCAAATGAAAGTAACCGAGAAAAACGTGCTTATACTCACTGATTATTTTTACGTTAAGATCTTTGCTGTCTTCCTGCTTAGGGGTCGCAGCACGGCATGTGTAGACGCCTTCGTCAGACTCCCGCGTAACGTCAGTGATGACAATGGTACCGTTTTCGAAGGCACGCTGCCTCTCGTTGTGTGGTAGATCTCTCCCGCCTACAGAGAGGCCACGAATGGGAGAAAATAAGGAAATAAGTGGGTGCTTATTTCGTGGCAACAGAGGAATTCGACAGTGCAAGAAGACGTTGCTACGATTTTCGCTTAGACACTGACAGGCATGTCACAGACTGCTACTGCAGGACGACGTGCAGTAAACCATGTTCAAGGTTTTCTTCGAACCTACGTTTTTTCTACGATCCTCAAAACGTTTTCATATGCTTCTTCTCATACTTCAAAGCTCAGGCTGCATTAATGCGCCCAAGGGGTTCTTTAAAGGCAAGATAAAGCTTCACAACAGCGCTTGCGTACTTATTAGAAACCAAGGTGGTTGCACGGAAGCTTTGTAAATGACGCACAGAGACTGTGTGTTCGTGAAGTAATGTTCCATTTGTCTCGGATGTAATGCTCTAGTTATTTAGCTAATTTAACTGCCTTTTGGCTCTTTCCGCTACACAACTCTGAGCGAAAATTGGAAAAACTACGTATGTTTCTGTACAGACAAGGAAATTTAAATGAGGCGTAGGTTCTGGCGAAGAGATGGTAGCTTGAAGAGATGAAAAATCCTTGCGCACGGTGTGTAGCTGAAGCCCACGTTTCGCCAAGCGGTCTTGTATGCCTTGCAGCCTTGAAGAAGGCAGGACCACATGTCGAAGCGTCGGCTCCAGCTACATCCCGTGTTCAAGAATTTTCAGCCGGCGTGACATTTCCATACTCGTAAGAATGTCTCAGACCGCATACAGACTTTCGATCTAATGAGTCGTCACCGACCTCGACTCCACGTGACTTTCGGTGCTGGGTGTCCCGTGTACGGGCAGTGGTAGACCAGTGTGGTGCCCGACGTCACGGTCAGGTTGGCCATGGGCCGCACTCGCGGCGGACCCCGGACGTCGATGCGGTCTTCATGCCACACGGTGCCCAGGTCGTTGGAGGCCTCGCACCGGTACAGGCCCCCGTCGTCGCGCGTCGACGACGTCACGTTCACGTAACTGATGACATCACCCGCCGAGCTAACGAAGTCACCGTAGTGCACCCTGTGGCTCTCACCCACCATGCCTCCGTCCAGCGCCCATGTGACGCGCGGTAGAGGGTTGCCAGAGGCCACGCAGCGTAGTGAGAATCGCTCGCCGAGATCGACCAGCTTGTGCGCGAACACCGCCTTCAGCTCGGGAGGTGTCTCTGTAAAGGCAAAGACAGGTGACTATCACGCTACTAAATACTAGCACTAACGCAAATGTAAACTTTGGCAGGTGTTATAGACAATTTTTCCGCAGCTGATTTGTTCATTCAAAACTAGATGAAGCCACCGCACCGTGGCCGTCCCCCTACCGTTGGCCGTCCTCTTGCCGCGGCCTTTGGAAGCGCTGCTCAATATGCCTTCATTCACGTCGCGTCGTCTGCTCGGCGTCCCCATAGCGTCCCCAAAAGCGAGCAGACGGCAGCGCCGGAAAAGTCAATATGGCGGCACCTGTGGATGCAGTGTCCTTCCGCCTCCAATTGATCACGTCGTCGTCCTACGCATTACGTCGCAAGGTTACGTCGTAAGTTCGAAACCTACGCATTTATTTGCTTTATATTTGCGTCCTGAAGCTTCCATAGCAATGTATTCGACGATATTGTGCAGTGTTTCCGAGATTCACTCTCGTATAGTCTCGTAGACAAGGCTTAGCAGGCATGGCTAAGTAAACACACAGCTGATCTCAATAATAAAGACAGAACATACCTGACGCTTTTTCCCCAGCGTGAGTTGACACAAAGCGAATATTTATTTATTGCTGCGAGGACAGCGGGCGAGAAGCAAGCGCGAGTTCCGATCGAAGCGGGTGGTCGCGTCTGCATACGTGCTGCCATGCTGGCTTGTAACCCCAGCTACTGGCGGTTGCTAATACAACAATTAAAGGCGTGCCTCATAGATGCGAAGTGCATTAAACATATCACTTATCGCTGTGAGTACGCATCAAACAAACGCAATGCCTCAACGTTATCAACTTTGAGGCGATTACATGTTGAACTATGTTTTGCTGCGCAAGCATGTGACTTGTTTACATCCTGCTGCAACCAGCTTGTGTGGTACGGCCATACAGTTTCATACAATACTTACTAGAGGGAACTCTGGCGCTAGTGTCTATGGGAGCTACAACGCATGGCGCTTCAGCCAGCATGGGAATGATGGGTATAGTACACAGATTTGTCTAAACCTCGTTCTTTCGGCTCCGTTTGGCTCCGCGTCGCCCGCATCCGCTTTGTCGCAAAACGAAGTTCAGCAAAAGTCAGCAGTTTCACTTCACCGCTTTAACTTCTTTAGGCTCACCTCTTCAAATCTGGTCACGAAGTTCACAACGATCCATTCGTTTATCCGAAAGACAACCAAAACATAGCAATAAACAAAGCTACAAGTGCTTTCGAAGCCCGCAAGTACGAAGACTAGGCAAATCCGTGTACTACCCATCATTGCCATGGTGGCTGAACGATCGCAGCGCCAGAGCCCCTCTAGTTAATTTTAGGAAACTCTATGGGTACGGCCACGGCCGCTTCGCTGGCCCGATGCGTTGGCTGGGGCAGCTGGCTACAATCACGTGATGAAACATGGCAACGCCCGTGCGCCGCTGCGGAAAATTGTCTATACTCTTATAACACAAAAAGGCGACAGCCTGGCTGCATTCATGTAAGTTAAATGAGTCGCAAGGAGGAAGTACATGTCTTTTGCATTTAATCGGCCCTTTGAATGCCTCTTGCGAGCACTTCTGTCTGTGTATGTCTTTTTCAAAGGTGTTCACACTTTAGCGAAGTACAACTACGCGTCTGTAAAACAATACGCGCGTCTACGTGGCTGCACCCTCTGTTGAACACGAAGATGATGATGATTATAAAGGCAGTAATATAAATGATATTTTGCATGGTGGTTTCGTTCATACAAATTGGCAAGGAAGGAGAGTGAGAACAACACTCCTTCTTCAATGAGTCCCAAGTCGTCACTGTCAGATAGAAATATGTAACGTCGCAGAGTGGTTTTAAGTGATCAATTGTACCCGTAAGTGCATACGTAAGAGGCAAATATTCGTGTTCCTTTTCAGATGATGACATTATAGAATTGATTCAAATCGTGAAGGCATTTTCGAGGCAATCGTGACGGTTGAGGTGAATGGAAGAGAGAATATAAATGCTCACCCTCTGTAAATAAGGACGGAGCACGAACTGAATGAAGATACAAGTGCTGCCATCTATTATCACGTGCGAAAAGTGTGCATAAATACTATCACCTTTAAGCTTTGGCAGCCTGATGATGTGATCAAAGCACCTCTCCTTATTTGTGAAATTTTATGATATGTTTTCCGCGTTCACTGTTTACTAAATGACAGGCAACTGAAGGAAGGTGCAGATCACAATTCGAACTCGCGATTATCCTCAATGCGGGTGAAAATCGTAGAATTATTAAATGTTATTAAAACTCTGTTTAACAGACTAACAAAATATACATTCAGATGTCTCTTATTCATGTTCAGGTGTTACCATTCAACGCAAAAATAATTGAATGGTAATACCAATCAGCCCCATTCAATGCAATTTTTGCAGCTGTATTGAATGGTATTGCCATGCAATTTTTCTGAATCTTGAGACCTACAAATTTTATTCTGATAACGTCCACTAGTTTCTTATTTATTAGAACATAGATGAGACTTTTTTCAAATTATTCAAATTACATTATTCAAATTAGATTATTCAAATTACAGCCCTCAATAGAGTGTAATACATCACTGAGACGGAAACATTTGACGCGCTGTTAAAGTGTATGACACACATGCACAGCAAACAAAATTTTAAAAATGAACCAAGCTTTCCTTGAAACATCAAAATACGTTTCCATTTTTAAATATGATCAAACATTGTTTCCCTAATAATTTGAACATAAACGAAAATCCTAAAATAGACGCGTCTAATGATGTTACACCAGCTGCGTCGCAGCGTTTTCAATAGTTATAGTCGCAATAAAAAAAGCAAGAACAAGAACAGGCAATCTCTTGCAGCCGGCTGTATTCAAGCGCGATCATTCATACTGCCTCCGTCGTGGATGCGACTGAAAAAAAAAGAATGTACTAGTCAGTAGGGAGACATTATTTCATTCAACTGAAAAACTCACTTGAAGCATCGTCGACACACCCGCCTTCAACAACCTCATGCGCCGAAAGGAACAAATTGGCGAGAGCGCAAAGGAGGCGCCAGTGAAACGCAAAGGGAAGATGCGGAGAGCGAGAAGAGAAAGCTTCGGCGCGGACGAGCGGCAACAGGTCTGTAAAGGGGATCGCACTGAAGAACACAACTCAGCAGCAGCCACTCCCGAAAGGTCCCGACTCTCTATGTAGGCAAAACTGACACACGCACACACACGAGCAGCGAGTCGTCCAACACGCCAAGAAGAAACGCATCCCGGCTCCGCCACTGCGACCCGCTGCGCCGACAGAGGGCAGATCTCTTGCTCCGGCTCTTCCTTCTGCGCCTCAAGACATACGGTCGCGACAACACGACGGGGGCGGGTGTTCTCTCGCCTGCGAGCGTAGAAGACGGGTAAGGGAAGGCGAGCGAAGCGTGTGTCTGTCTCTTTCGAGCTTCCCGCGCGGACCACCACACCGAGCCAAGGATGTTGCACAGGCACCGTCTCTCTGAGGCGTGTCCTCCGAGACACGCGTTGCCTGTTCCACTAGTCGGTCTCGTTCTCTCTTTCTCTCTCTCTCTCCTCCAGACAACGTTGCGCAGGCTCTCCTTCTGAGGCGGGAGTCACCGTGTACGCCTTCACTTAGCTCATGCCGGTCTCTTATTCTCCTTCTCTGCAGAGCATCTTGAGGAAGCGGAGCGCGCAGCGCGACGCCAAATGAACACGGCGGAGGCCAAAGGCCTACGTCGGAGACGTGATTAATGGGCCAGCCAAGCGTAGCCGTAAAGTCTGCGTGCCCCCTTTCAGGTCTCGCCTTCCTTCCTTCCTCGCTCTGGCAAAGGGAGGGCAGAGAAGAGAAACAGCGCCGGGGGAAACAGTGAGTGTGTCCGCGGCGCTGCTACAGGCCCGGTTATACCGAAGATTGATATTGCCTCGGTTTCCTTAGCGCTAGGCTTGCCGTGGACAAACAGACGCGCCGCACGGTTCCCGTAGAAGGAAACGTGGAAGGTAGTTGGGGAGAATCATAGGGAAGAAAGGAAAGAAGTTTGAGATAAGGTTTGTTAAAGTAACAAAGCGTGACTTGGCTGAGTTCGACTCGGCTTTGTCTTCGTCCGCGTGCTTGCTTACTTGCTTGTTTCCGTGTTTTTGTCTTGTGTGTGTTTTATTTCGCCTTTCAAATTGATATGAGCATAAAAGTTAGGAAGGAAAAAAAAAGCAGGACTAGGCTGAGAAAAACACTCGAAACTCGGAAGTAGCATCGAATGAACCGGCCTGGGTAAAGTTACGGCGAGATGCTATAGAGAAATATATAACGATTGAGACGCGTGTGGGGTCCGAAGGTAATTTACCGAAGATATCGGTGCAATGCTTCAGTCGGATACTAAACCAGACGCTGCATTATTTGGAGTTCGTACCCAGTGGACACATCCGAGGTAATGTTTTTGAACTAATGAATTGGCAAGATAGCGCTGTTTCACAGCCAGGAGCAAAGCTTTTTGAAGGGCTGAGAAGCGCCGTTTTTCTCACAGGCTGCAGCAGTGAACTTGGGGCTTCAAAGTACAGCAAGCAGTTGATTTTCAATACTTGCATTGCTTGGAAGCACGTAAAATACACAAAACACTTCTTTTTAAAACTCTCCGCCTACGCCCCTGCATGGTTGTTTAAAGTAAGGGGCGCTCCTTCCCCACTGTGCACTGAGTGCAATGAAGTTGGGGATACAGACCAATACATCTAGTCCTGTAAGCGCTTTTGCTAAGAAAGGGAGAGTCTGATCGACAATATGAAGAAAGGAGGGTTTCCCCGCATATTCTGCGAAGAGAATGTCTTTCAGGAAGGTATGCGAATGATTCGCAACAAAGTGGATGCTATTCTTTTACGTTTTCTGAGCGAGACAGGTTTAAGCGATGTATGGTTAGACATACTGCAGGAAAAGTTTTCTTCCCCCCCCCTCCCTCCCCGGTGTCAACGTCATCACCACTACCACTATGCCTTTTTAACGCTTGATAACCCCATAGCGCATTCAATGTAAAAAATAAAACACTGCCTGATTTACGAATAACTAGACATGATAAAAATAATCAACCTTTATTATCTGTATGGGGGCCGGCTGAATCTATCAGTAACATTGAGTTCCTTTTTTTTTTACATGACTTTTGCAGCACTGCCATAGCGCTCTGAAGCGACCACCTAAATATGTCCACGTGCCAGGGGCACGCCACTCAGTCAGGTCACGCAATTTCGACCCAAGGTACAACGCTTGATTGTCGTCGACCGGTCGCCCCTGTGCATCAGGAATAGTATTTCCCAAGAGGCCTCGTTGCTTGAGACATCTACATATATAAGTGTATTGATCTGGTTTCTTTGAATTGTGCACAGCACGTGTCACTGAATCGTTAATCGCAATGCGGGACAATCAATTATGCACGGCGGAAACATTAGGACTCACTGGCGAAGTTTCGATGAAAAACACAGGGGCCAACCTAATCGTGGTACCGATAACGCCGCGTCATTCACAACGGGCGGGAAACGTTGATTTGTTGCACCGACGTAAATAGGGGCTGCTGTCATGTTTACGAGCACTATACCGCGACCCATATTGCAAATCATGTATGCAAATCTGCGGCGCGGCAGCCGGCCTAATTATGGCGACACAAGAGACCTCGCTCGTATTAGTTACTAAGGGGTTAGCGTTTGCCTTAACGTGCTGTGTGAGTTGATTTCTTATGTGGATATATGGATAACTGAATAAGGGAGCTAAATTGGTTCATAGGAGGCCTTTTATAGTAAACAGCATTGTAGGTAAAACCTTACGTGCCCTTTAGTAAGTAGCCGTATTGCCCTTACAAACGAGGCAGTAGGCAGCCTTCACTCGGGAATCTTTCTGGAAGGCCGTATGAGTGGTCGCGTTTGCTCAATTCCTAATGATTTATGCAACCGCAAGGAAATACACGATCAGCCAGCGTCTCGTTTCCATTTTTTTTTTTTGGACTAACAGTAGGGAATAATTCTTCTCGCAGAATTTGAACTGTTTACCATAACCATCACAAATAACAGGCAGTACTTTGCGAAGCTCGGACTTTAATGTATCCTAAAAGGATTAATGCGTGTGCGCGCTTCGAACAATCCGTTTACCGTGCGTTGTCTGCGAGCATTAATAAGTCAGTATAGTAATGTGTGGCAGGTATAACGAAGGAGTATTTCATATTGCAAGATGTTGAACTTCCTGTTTAGAAGCGATATAGTATTCACGGCGGATATCGAGGTCTCTCCAGTCGCTCATTCGAACAGAGTGATCGATAATCGACGTTAGAGGTTACTGTGTCACCTCAAAGAATGTCGAGGAGGACAGAAAACGACTGCTTAGTTGAGAAAGAGACAAAAAAAAAACTGTTGGAGTAAACAAAAGCCCGGGAAGCGACAGTAGAGAAGCGAGTAAGGGCCATCAGGAGTCCAGGCAACGTCTACGGGTGAAAACGTGGTGGTAAGAGCGAAAAGCCTACAAGCACCATAAAAATAACGTAGATGCGAGAGACGATGGCGTCATCGCGCGACGAATAAGACAAGCCGAAAAAAAGAAGGAAGTCAGCAATCAGGCAGGTATGATTTGATGAATCAAATGAGGACGGTAAAAACGACATCGAGAGTAGAGACATATATGAAAAAATCGAATAATGACGTGGGTATCACAGAAAAAAATGCTGGGAAGTATAGTGTATACAGAAAAAGAAGCCGGCGAGTGATCAGAACAGCAAAGAATGCAGTAACAAATCATTGTTGAAAGGAAGCATACAAAAAAAGGGGAGCAAGAAATAAGGAAAAGTGTGGAGCCAAGGCCAAGTAGAAGAGAAGTAGTTAGGGAAGGGAAAGAAAGAGATGGGACATAAAGAAAGGGAAGAAGGAAAAAATGGCCGAAGATTAAGATGGAAGATGGAGGAACCGTACTTATAGATACGGCGATAAGAGTGTGCGCGTGTAGCCTATAGGATGGTGGGCTGAAAGGAGGCGGAGACAAAATGGCGGCTGTTATAGGCGAGCGACTGGACGTTCGACAGCGCTGTGGCGACATGTCAAAGGTAATGTGAGGAGACGCCAAGATAAGGGGGGGGGGGGGAAGGCCCCCATTGCTTCGTTTCTCAAAAGGAAGTCGGCGCGGCCTCTCCTCAGAGGCGCCTGTAATGAGGTTGAACAAACTTGATTTTCAATCGGTACCGCTTGTGCGTCTCGCCGCCGCCGAGGGAGCGCAAATACCATCCCTCTCTTCTATCCCTCCCCTCTCTCTTTACCAACACCCCTCCCCCCCCCCACTCACTCACCCTCTGGCAAGCACCCGCCTGTGCTCCCTACTGTGCCGCCGAATTTGTCGCAAAAAAAAAAAAGAAAAGCTTGTGCGCTCGCTCCCAAGGCACGCGTTACCTCTTCAGTCGGGATAGGGACGCAACGACCATTCCCTATTTTTCTTGACAAACGCGCCGCCCGCCCTGGCTCTGCATTCATCCTAGTCACGCGCAAAGGACATTTTTTTCTCTCTCTCTCTCTTTTTCCTCTAAGCGTTCCATTTGATTGCGCTGTTTCTTCTAAAAGTCGTGCGCTCGTTTTATTTTGTGCGCCATTCTGTCCTTTTTGTCCCCCTGAATCCCGTTTTTGAGCAAGAGTAAACAGGTCGATGTGGGAAGACTGTTCGTTGTGACGAATGATCTAATACGGAATGGGAAAAGAAGTCGCGCTATACGAGCGAGTATCAAGCAATGAAACGAACCTTTCTGCCTTCTTTCCTTGTAGCGACACGTTTACACGCGGGATAAATGGTGGCATAGAAAAAAGAAAAAAAAAAGCTGAGATGAAGGGAACCAGCGGGCGCCAGGCGACGCGTGAGTTCTTAAGGGTCGCGAGGCGTAAAGAAGGAGACTGATTACCTTTCCTCGACTTGAGGTAGCTGTTCTGGCCGTTCCAGCGCCGGCTGACGCGATTTTGCACGCTCCGCTTTGAGTGGACTTCTGCGTGGGAAAAACGAGGCAAAAATGAACATTTTGTGTTTAGTAAACAGCACGCTTCGTCGAAGAGGACCGACGCAATGCAAAAAGACGAATGCCAAGAGACTATGCCGGTTTACGGCTCATTAGAGTAGCATGTAAGTTAGGTATGTGACGCAAGCATACGTAGAAAAAACACGTTACCAATAAAAAAGATTTCTTGTAACGGAATAAGACGAATGTCAATGTTTATCTTTCATGCTTATTTCCCTACTTTCAAGACTTGAAGGTTCTTCCATTAGAATTATATGTTGCTCAAGAAACGCCGCCCTGAAGGGAAGAAATAAAACCCATGGAAACAACCTAAGTAATGTTTCTATGTATTGTAAATGTTACGAGTTATAATATCTGGGGTTTTACGTGCCAGAACCACCATATGAATATGGGACACGCCGTAGTGAACGGCTCCGGAAATTTCGCCCTTCAGGTGTTCTTTAACGTGCACTGACATCGCACAGTACACGGGCCTCTAGCGTTTCACTTCCATCGAAATGCGAGCGCCGCGGCCGCGATCGAACCATCGACCTTCGGGTCAGCAGCCGAGCACCGTAACCGCTACACCACCGCGGCGGACAGGAAATGTTACCAACAAGTATAGCATATTCCCATCTTCTCCACAACGTTGGACCTGATATCCTCATCGTGTCAAATGTATTGATGGTGTGAGCCGCATTTGCGATGTCGATGCACTTGCCTCAATTACAGAATAATTTTGGAGCGCAAAGCTGTTCTGACACCTGAAGTACATGTACACTCTAAAGAAGAGAGAGTAAAAAGGGTGTCTTTTCGTTTCACAGCAATAATCGTTATTTATCTTGAGTGCGTTTGCTTACATTATTGCCGCGCTCCTGGCACTTCCAGGTCACGAGCATGTGCGTTGTCAGTGTGACATAGCCTTCATGATAGGAAAGTGGCGAGCGCCGTTTATTCAAGAAAGGAAACGCAAGCAGGCCAGATGACAATTATTGTTGTGGGACAAAAAGACACCCTTTTTCACTCGATCTTTTGCTAAAAGTGTGTGTTCAAACTGTTATCAAAAAAAAAAAAAAAAAAAACCCTCACCGCGCAGCCGGAGCTGGGCGCTGGCCTGAGCCGTGGCATCCCCGTAGCGCACGAAGCACTGGTAAATGCCTGCGTCCTCCCGCATCACGCTGGCTATGTGCAGTCGCTGGTCGTCCGAACGCAGCGACACGCGCGGAGGGTTTGTCTTGAGGGGCGTCCCATCGTGCACCCACCAGGTGGAGGCGACCGCTCCACGGAAGCCACGCGCTGAGCAGTTGAACGTCACCGCTCGGCCGAGGTCAACCCTGGCCTCCTCTGGTAGCACGATGACACTAGCATTCGCTGTATATAAAGACAGAGAGAAATTTTTAGTGAGAGCATGAAATCAAGTGTGTCGTAGTCGTTAATAAAGAATTCTTGCAAGGGTCCAGGAATCTGCATAATTAGCACAGCAGTCTATGCTGCAGTCTATGGTGCGTTCAAACAGTGATGTCTCTGTAGAAAGATTGGTCCATCTCCTTGTAGACCTGTTGCATGGCAGAAGCTGATTCTGCACAGAATTTCTCCGTTTCTCCAAGCTATGTTCTTCTGGCTTCCTGAATTTCTGCAGGTGCCTATGGGAAGTCTTAAGGTGCATGCCACTGCAGAACACATTTATATTGCCACTCGTTTGAACATGCCCTTGATGCCAGTCTTGTGACAACCTTCGTCATAAATTTCAGAAACATTGACGATTGAGCCTGTTGGTACAAACTCCTGTTAGTTCTGAGAAGCGCTAGACGTTGAGAATGATATATTACAAGCCTTGTGCGTTTTGACAGACAATAGCATAGTTTGAACTCGATTCAACTTTCACATTATTTGTTTGTGTGTTTGCTAAAGCCGGTGAAGAATTGCTGCGCACTGTTAACCTAAGAGAGAAGGAGTAGAGCGACTGAGCATGTGATGACTGCTTAACAGCGAGGAGTGATGCTTGGGAGAAAAAAAATAAGAAGAGACTAACAATATCCCTGCTTGTTTTCATCTTATGCAGTTGTAATCAATGTGTCTCTCCTCGACGTCTTTTAAGGCAAGTCTTAGACGCCTCGTAAAAAGCGAAAATTGACGGCCGGCGTCTCGCGGCGTCGGAGACGAGTGATGCAAAAAATCATCATCACGAGATGACGTAACAGATCCTCAAAATTTGTGACGTCACTATGACATCATCATGACGTCACGTGACGTAACGTCACATGATGCCGTCATCACATGACATCGTAACTTGAGCGAAGGTAAGCCGATCACGGAGGCAGTGCAAAACCAGGTGAGGTGCCTCCGATCCTGGAGGCAGTGCAAATCCACTTCGGGTGCACAAAGCTTTCCAGAAGGTGGCGCGGCAGGATCAATACATCTAATACATCAAATGAGACGAAAATGAGGATGGCTTTCGCGTTCGAGCCGTCTTAGGGGAACACATAAGGGACCTTGTGAGTTTTTCAGCTGTAGTGTAGGTAATTGTCTGTAGGTTTTGTCAAAGGGATATTCAGCTTACCCTCACAATTACCCTCACGATGAACGCACAGTTTGCTCTCTCAGTTATTTCATCATCACTCGCGACTGTCTAATGTGCCGCAACAAAAGGATTACTGGGGAGAGGGCGAAGGGTTCGGAGTATATTTACAGAATACGTTGTTGGTCGCTTATGCAAAGAAGAACGTGCAATGTTTAGAACAACTTTAAACAGTTGGGCTCAGAAAGTTAGTTAGAGAATGCACACGGTTGGAACAACATTCGCGCGAGAATCCAAACACCTGCAACGCTAGACAGCCTTCTTCCACGCCACTCAACAGAGTTTTTCCTTTCGTACGCATTAACGGTAGAGTTGATGCAGTAACCGGAACTTTGTATTTCGCGACGTTTTCTTTTTATTAGAAATTTCGCACCATTAGTTAATGAACCGGAAGAGAAGAGCCGCTCTTAAATATAACCTTGGCGGGCGGAAAAGGTGACGCGTAGACTAAAAGTGCGCGATTCAAATGTGCGCGGAAGCACGGAGCGCCGCTTATTAAGCGCGATGCACTCGACGAATAAAAAAGCGAGGAGAATACAAAAAAAAAGGAAAGAAGGGATAGACGCTGTAATATTCGGGAAGCTCGCGCGCGCGCGCAGCTCAGCCTCGTCAACAATCACCGAAAAGATTCAAAGGGTCTAGTGTGGCGTCGCTTCATCATCTCCCACTTTGCAACCTTTTCGCTCACACTACTGCGGCGCTGTGAATTCGCGCTTGATTCAAGTACTCGCGACCCCATTCGCCTCTCGCATGCGGGCGCGCGCGAAATAAAACCGCGCCACGCCCCATCGCTCCGAAAGCGCCCCTTTTCAATCTTTCATAAACTCGGCGCGCGTTCCCGCCACATTTTTTGTTTGTTCGCGCGCTTTGAAATGTTTAAAACGCGTGGATCCCGCATTGCGCGAAGTTTAGCGCATTCATAGTGGCTGTGTACAGAGTGCATATGGTATAGGGCGCGTGGCCGCAGCGGGAGGGTTCGGTGGAATGGCGTCTCTTAATTGGGAGGGATTTAAAATACGTGGGCGTACGCGTCACATCCCGATGACACCAAGCTTTACAGCGCCTAGGGGCTGCACGTTTCTTGATTCAGATGTACTGCTTGTAGAAGGCAAGTCGGTGGCAGTCACTCTTGACTGAATTATTCTATTAGGCGTTTGAGTCAAAACCGCCGCTGAGAAAATCAGTTCCCCTTACAAGATATCCTATGGATTAATGCGTTACAAATCTAGGAATCGAACTTAGTAATCATATATTTCTCTTGAAACTTCCGCTCTTCGGATTTTGCGAAGGTTTAGTGTGTGACGCGCCACCTGAAGATGATGACGTCGGTGAGCGTATTTCGCAGGATGCTACAGCAGATTAATACGAAGCTATAAATATTGTAATGGTACTTTTAAGAGAATGCATGTTTTCAGTGCGAGAACTACATGTACAAAAGCTTGGTGGAGGCCCAAAGCTGTGGCTACATGACATTGCGTTGACGCGTCCTGGCTGGTGCTTAACGCAGCCGCAATTCTGAACACGGCTTTACAGCTATCGTTCTCACTTTTGTGCTGATTATCAGTAAAAAAATGAAATCGACATGACGTAGTTATTGTTCACTCCACAGTGAGAACTACAAGAATATTGCATGAAGTTTGATACGTCCGCTTGGACCATAAGGAGCGATTGCTCTTAGAGTGAGTGAGTTTAGAACCTGAGAAATTACTGAACTATGTTGACTTTTTATAAGATGATGTAGTGTGTTTCTCGGCCATGCGCTAATCAAGCCGCCGTTAGTACGGTTTCGACGTGCGGCACTGTGCTCAGATACCGTAGATATCGTGTTAGAGAAACGGTGGAAAACGCCGCCCTAAAGCTGTTGTTAATAAGCAGATGCGAACTGCTCAAAGTGGCGAGCTTGGGTGCATTTTAGCACCTGACTTAAGTGATCACACGTGTGCAGGCGGAAACGTGTCACCGTTTAGAGTCGATGCATCTGTGCTGTGTTTAGCAAGAGGACACTAGATACTGCCGTAAAATGAAGTACACCTCCGCTGCGATGATGAAAGTCTTGTTCCAGTCAGTGTCGCGATTACAGGATGCCGCGTACTCCGCTAAGCCGTTGGAAGCGACGTTCTTCCTTGATAATTATAAACTTGTTTCTGGCGGTTTTCGAAATTACCGCGTTCACCGATGTATACATACTATCAGTTTTGGCGGTTGTTTTGGATCAGCGCTCGGAAGCCTTCCGTTCATCAGCCTAAAGTAGAACCTAAATAATAAATTTCACGAATCGAAGTAGGATTGAAGCATAAATAACGGAAAGGAAGCTTACGTCACCGATGTAAATTCGTCCTCTTCTGGCGGTCCAGCTGCCTGGAAGGCTCTAACAAGGATTGGGTTCACCGCGCACTTTCCACTAGCTGTAGCCTACTGCACGTGACACTTTTTTTTTGCGAACTAAATTGGCCGCATTAATGGGGTTGGATGGTGCGGTGGCACGAAGCAGTGGCGACGAGAATCCCGGCCTCCAACCCCGCCAAGCGAGGTTGCGACCAGGCCAGTAATTACGGGCTTGCGAAATTAAACCGCTGACCCTTCCCTTCCTCCCCATTCACCCCCTCCCGCCTCATCTGTTTCTCACATTCTTTCCTCGACAGAACTCTCTCTCTCTCCTCTTTCTCATTCCTCCTCCCTTTCTTTCATGTCCTCTTCCCGAGCTCCGTGTCCGCACCTCCACCCTTGCGCATATCGCGCACTTAAACCGCTTATATATTCACAGCGGCGCTCTAACAATCACAAGAGCTTACGGGTGTTTTTCTCCAAATACATTGGCAAAGCTCGCGCTCCTGGGCTTCCTGTTATCCCACTTTGAAGCCCTAATCCGCCTGGCTGAAAAATGTATGAATTGCTTCGCTTTAGTCGACAATGCTTGCATTTCATTCCTTATTGTATCCTGTTCTTCAAGTTTTGCATGGAGATGTGGTTAGATCAACACGCCATGCGCTGTTTAACTTCACTGAAGACTGACATGGACGCGAGAAGAAAAAAAAAACAAAAAAAACAAAGACAGATTGTTTCCCAGCTATTCTAAGCTATGAAATCGCTTTAGACCTCGTCTGAGCTATACTAATGCATGCATAAGAGAAAGGGCAGAGGTGAGAGAGAGAGAGAGATGAACGGAGAGAGGAGGGAAGGCAGGGAGGGTTACTAGTACCGGGCTAACCTCCCTGCCTTTCCCATTCGTCAATTTCTTTCCCTCCCTCTCTCTCAGGGCTGTCTAGGGAAGAGGTTCTTGAATCATTCATCGTCACGCTACACCGGCGGAGCGCTTCTATTTCAGCGTGCACGCTCTGTCGTATATACGCTCCTCGTGGCGCGGCCGCCGAAAGCGTCAAGTTCTTTTCGGTTAAACGCCCAGGCTTTTGGACGCGCACGGGCGTGCGAGCATTCGCGAAAAGACGCGGCGGAGTCTGACGAAACCGTATTTTCCGCGCGCCGAGCACCAGCCGTCTCCGCTGTTTCTTATTTTGTTCTTGATTAAAGCGCCTGAGCACACTACGCGCGTCACCTCGTACTCCAGCATCCTCGCGGCTTCACCCATATGCCGCTATACGAGTGCACTATGGAAGCGTCGACAAGCTCCGAGAGTGTTTTACGTTGCATGCGATGAAAAGCTGCAGCCGCACAAATTAAGCGCACTCGGTGGCGTAGGCGAAGCCGAGCTTCTTCGCTTGGGAGAGCTTATATTTAGGGAGAAGATGCGGGTTGAATGAAAAGGGACGGGTAAGGGAGGATGGTAGGTTAGAATAGGGGCGAACGGGGTGGGAGGGGTTCTGGTTTTAATTAGCTCGCAAGCATAATCGTAGCATCGCCTGAGAGTTTCTGCCTTTCAGTTTCTCGCGATCACTCTCTTACGTCTAAAGTACCGAAGAAGAAGAAGAGAAATGAAAGGTCTTGGCAAAGCGTGAAGCTTGGAAAAAAAGTTTCAGAAGTCCTTCGACGGGGAAAGCGTGTTTTCGCGTCCTTCTTCCATAATTGAAAGCGTCGCGTTGTTGTTCAAGCTTGGCGTGGAATATTTGGTTCTATATGTTTGAAAGAAACTGCCGAACGTAATTGGGAAGGTTAACGAAACGCAGGCTTCGTATAACTTTGCGTGCTCTGAAGCCAGGTGAATAAATTGCGTTAGCGGCACTCAAGCATTCTGGAGGTCTTCATTCAGTGTATACAGAGTGCGCAGTTTACATAATAAAAGAATAAAGAAGTGAAGTCTTCAAGGTTTCTCTTTTGTGAAGTTATCGGGGGTAAACTTTTACGTGATTAGCACGGAAGCCTTAAAGAAATTGGGAATCTCAACAGGCAATCAGGACTGAGTTCGTGGATAGGTCTATACAGAGAGAGGAAGTTAGTTTAATAATGCACAAATCTTGAATATAACCTAGTCTATACGACCACAAAGACAGTCAACTACAGAACTACCCGTAAGCGGCGACGTTAAACTTCTGCTTTTCGGAACCCGTAAAAATACTGAGGAGACTTCACCGCTAATCAATGTTTTTAGGCAAAACGTGCGTTTTCTATTCTGCTATTCATATATAAAGGCAACTTGTCGTAGCTCATTGCACAAACAAAGACTTATCACACGAGTTCACTGACGTTTCCTTGTCGCTTTGTTCTTTTTTAAGTAATTGCACAATAGCAATCAGCTACCATGCTATCTGCTGGTGAAATAAATATTAGTGGACTCTTTCTGACCGTGTTTCTGCCTGTTCCCCCTTAAATAGAGCGTATGCTGAAGAAGGGCAAATAAAAGCGCTTGAAGAATCCTTCTCAGTAGCGAACGTGGTTGTGATGCGTTGCGATCAATTTGCATCTAATTACCCGTCACCTCGACGTTGTTGCGCTCCGGTATCGTCACAATCCGTTAAGTGTGCTGATCGTCCGCGTCACAAAAACATTTGCTTTCAATGACACAGTGCGTTCGCGGCGCGCTGCTTGCCTTAGGATGTAACGGACATGTTTGTCAATTATCATCCTGCCATCAGGGACCGTTTACCAGGTCGGTCGGTTCGGATTAGCCTCGAAGGGAAGGCTGGACACCCATGGATGCGACAGGTATACAGTAATAAAGGTTGAAGTTTGAAGTTTAGTGTCTTCGCAGAAAGAGGAGCAGTAGCTAAAGGCCATGTTGCCTGACAGAGGCTCTTACTGCTATTCTCATTCGGCGTGCGTGTACATGATTTTCAATGTAAATAAAACAATAAAGCAGCCGAACGATTCGCATTGCATGTACATAATTTTCACTACAAATAAAGCAATACATGTAGAACAGCGCAGAAACACTTCATGAATATATACCTCTATGCATAATATTGTTATGCGCTTTCAAATCGTAGCACAAACCGAAGAAAAGAGAAACATGTGTGTACGGTGTACGTATCTTAAACATGCGTATACGTTGCACGCACCTCACCGTGTGGCGCAGCGAAAACACCCAGGAACACTTAGGAAGAGTACAGGATAACGCCAATCCGACTCTCAACAAGTAGTGAAAATGGCTTATAGTGGAGCAATGCATTATTCTCAAAGGATAAAGAAACGCGGAAGAAGGAACGGTTGCCGACGTGTAAAGCATTCGATGTATACGTCAACACTATGGGCCTTATTTATGCGTAGTGCTACATCGAATTTCGTCACAGCCATATTGTCGATTCTTTCTATATCGCAGGAAAATTTTAGTCTTAGACACGTTATCCCCAAATACCCCAAATGACTCCATAGCGCTGGAAATAGAGGACGTGAGAGAAGACAGGACGTGCACTAGCATCGCTCTCACGTGCTGTCTTTCCAGCGCTATGGCGTCATTTATAGCGAAGAACAAACTAGTTCAAAGATCTGTACTCAGTTATGCATTATCATGCTCCATTATTATGTTGTAATAGTTCATCTATTCCACGTGTGCTACACGCAGGAATATGGCCACCTGTACCCGCTTGGCATATGCATATGTTAACTTCGACGTGAAATGCCGTGAATATTCGTATAACGACGTCGTCAGCTTTGATGTTCAAAATTTACCATTGCTGCGTAACCATGCTTTGTACCAGTGTTTCCTTTCACGTTCTCAGGTATACCTATAAGATTTCGTGAGCAATGCGCTGTTCGTCAAAGGGCATTTATGAAGGTCATGCCATCATCTGTCAATAATGCCACCATGGTGCTGCTCGCGAAGGCCCTTAAGCAACACGCTCGGATTGCATGCATTGGTGTTATCACTGTGAAGCAAATGAATATGTGGGAGCAAGGCATTTAGAATAATAATAATAATAATAATAATAATAATAATAATAATAATAATAATAATAATAATAATAATAATAATAATAATAATAATAATAATAATAATAAATGTGTCTGCCGCGGCCGGGATAGAACCCGCAACTTTTGGGTCAGCAGCGAGGTGGATGGCATTTAGAAGTTTGAGCAATATAGAATAATTGTGAAAGTGAATTACTCGCTATTTAAAATGTACACTTTGATAAAACGTACACCTTGTGAAGCTAGTCCGGCTCAGTGGGGTCAAATCTCGCACTTCTGTGATTCGTAAATTTGCTAAAAGTGAGCAATAAGGGCGAATCTCCTGCAGTGTTCATGCCACCTATGATTAACTTTATAGGGAAGCAGGTTAGAGAGAGTTCCATAAATATTTTCGCCCGGAGTGAAGGTCTCCATGCAAGGCACAACCGATACTAAATGTATATTCATCAGAACGTGCGTGACATTTCCAAGTTTTCTTTGACACTTGGCAATAAGCAGTTATAAATAAAACTTACCTTGCGTATACTTCAGTCAAATAGGCTGTAATTTACATGCGTCTTTGCTTTTGAACAGTAATCCGCGATTTATTTTCACACGTATCATTATCCCGGCTACATGTTGCAAGTCAGCAAGTGATTTGTGAGTCTGGGATGGTGAAGGCGGACACGTAGTTGTGTTGTAACGTAGCTGCATTATGGCTGTCATCGAGAACCGCCAGTCACGACCACTCTGGAAAGCAGTAACTTTGGGGCTCCTTATGTATTACCAATCGTGTACACACTTTTCTGTAAACTAACGTCGTTGTTGAATGAACTTGAAACTTGAAACTTGATAATAGCCACTGCTTTTGCGTTATGGTGTTGCCGTTGTGCCGTTTCACTACTTCCAAGCGGCGTACGAGTTCGCTTTCGCACCATCGCTGTCTCTGAATTTTGCTGAAACCCCCGATGAATTTCTGTGAAGGAGCTTTACAAATCTTTCAAATATCTATAGGCACATCCGCGCGCAAGGAGGTGCAGTGGCGTAACTGCAATACGTTATTTTCTTGTTATAAGAGTACGAAAGAGAACATATAGCACGAAATCGCACATTCTCATTAAATGTGGTCGTCATCCTTGAAAAATAATTTATTGGCGTTTCATGAAAGGAAGAAAGCTGGCGGTGGAGCGGGGGAGGCTAATAACGCCGTGCATGACAGTTTTTTGTCCCGTTCAGTAGGAAAAGCTGGCATAAAAGGCGTAGCCTTGAGTGTCAGTGTCATGGTCATATGTTTAAAGTAACGAGGGGAACCTATTTGTAACGTAACTTGGCTAACGATCGAATGTGTCTTTACGACGTTCACGCAACTGCTAAAATGTTAACGTCTCACTTCCGTACGAATAAGAAGGCAGTAAGGCAGTCCTTCGACAAATATCATTACGCTACTATTCTGTTGCCATATTTTTTTTTTGCTCTTCTAACGTTTTGCTGCTGTTAGCGATAGACAAGGCGACAGAACGCGTTGCCACCTCAGCAATCGCAATAATTTTTCCTTCCCGACAGTTCCACGCTGCTGGAACAAAAGGAGGAGGAGGAAGAAGAAGAAGAAGTGGACAAAAAAAGAAAAAAAAACACACAAAAAAACAGGCAGTTTTTAGCTTCGCGGGAAACAGCTTGGCAATGCGGAACTGTCGATAGGAATGGCTATCGGAGCGCAACGAATGGCTTCCGTAATAAACGACCGGCTGTGGTGACATTCCCGTAACTTGGTGCGGAACGCAGTTTTAAAGCCCTCCCCTGCCTGCCTGCCTTCCTGCCGCCGGCCCGCTCTCCCAAATTAATGGTTCCCACGAGAATAATTACAAAGCGCGGCCTCCGAGATAAACGACGAGAAGCGGCATGGCACTCTTGCTCGTTAGTAAGTTAGGAGGTATCGTGTTTCTTTGCCCCCAAAGCGCCGAAATCTGCGTTTTCGCCAGAGCTTCTCATCTTTTGTTAACATTAAGAGGGAACGGAGAGCAGCGGGTACTCGTCCGTGCAGAAATTATATTGGTTCTCCGCAGAGGAGCAATAAATGTAATAAACGATGTAGATTTTCCGTAATATAACATGTTTTCCTTCCGTTCCCGACCGCGGTAACACTGTTTCTGTTTCTCAATCCGTACATGTGTTAAGATGGTCATTCGCTCGGCATGCGGTTGTTTTAATCATGATCCAATCTTCCGTCTCTTTACATTTGCTTTTAGCAGCCGTGTTTCCTTCGTTTCACGCGTTTCGATCGGAACAGAGCGGCTTCGTGCATTATGATTTGTTGCGAGAATGCGATATCCATATCTCTTCACGCACGTGCGAACGGAATAGAAAGTGTTGTGGCGCTGACAAGCAGCTCGATTTGGCGATGGTGAAATATTTATTCGCTGCATGCAATGTGTGCAAGCTAATTTTCCGCACTTTTTGCTGAAGTTCTAGTTGTACCCATGCTCGCAGCCTTCTTCTTCAACTTATATTTAACTCTGGTATATAATTATTTTCCTTCAACCCACTTTCAAATAGAATGTAGGCTTCGTACTTTGTAGTAATAAAACTAAATTAAGAAATGCCTATCAGCCAACATTCGCCAGATTCTCCAATGGAGTCATACATTTTTCGTATTTTCGGTGTAGCATCCGCAAAACGCTACCTCTATGCCTACATTATGGTTTTTAAAACGTGTTAATAATAATTTGTGTAGTTTTACTTGCCAAAATAACGATATGAATATCAGGCACGCCGTAGTCGAGGGCTCCGTAAATATCGGTCATCTGGTGTTCTTAAGCGTGCACCGACATCGCACAGTACACGGGCCTGTATGATTTCGCCTCCACCGTAATGCGACCTCCGCGGCTGGGATCGACCCCACGACCTTCGAATCAGCAGCCGAACACCGTAACAGCGGCGTACTTTAATACGTTTTAAGCTACGCGCGATGTTTGTGGTAATGAAGTTACGACGATCAAAGGAGCCACTGAAGTCACTGGCACGTTGATTTCGTTTGCCTTCATTCAGTTCAATTCAAACCAGTGTCTTTATTTTTTTGACAAGTCAAGAAGGAGGCGAAGACTAAAGGCTAGCTTATGTGCTTGACAAAGGTCCCCGCCCCAACATACACTTCAGTCAACGATGAACTTTCGTCTTTAGAGCATATTTCTTTTATACATTATTCATTTTACGCAGCAGCATAACCAAGACATGATAAACACTTCTTTAAACTCCATATATCCAATATGCACGTACACAATTTACACAATTTATACGTATTTATATGGCACTCACTCCATATCTGCTCATAGAGCACCCAAATACATATGCACAATGCTCTGTGGTCTTTAAGCTCAAACCACGTTTGTAGCTAGGTGGGGGGGGGGGGGGGGCAATTAAGGGACCGGGCCTCCCTCTTCCCCTCCTCCATAGTTTCGTCGAAGGGGATTGTTTTACTGAAACGAAATGATGAAAATAAGTTTCTTTTCTAAAATAGACGAGGCCTCCCCCCCTCCCCCCCCCAGAAGAAATTCCTGGCTGCGGGCCTGGCTCAGACTATACACACACATTGACCACACACATTTTTATACCACTTATACCGCACAAGACTGCCGCTCTGCTCTTTGACGTTATGTGTGTGTCTCTTTCCTTACTGTTCTTTCACACACGCCTATCCGTTTCCTCTGTGCAGGGTAGCATGCCGGTTATGCTAAACTGCTTAGGATCCCTGCATTTCATCTCTCTCCTGTTTTCTTTCCTTTATACCACTTAGAACAAACCCCTAAGTAAACATAAGCAAAAGCAAATGCAAGTTCAGTGAAGTGCTTCGAGTAACTTACGTCTGACGAGCAGCTCGGTGTCAGTGCGGTCTTCGCCTACGCTGTTGTTGGCCAGGCAGGTGTAACGACCCTGGTCCGATTCCCTGACAGCGCGTAGGAGCAATGCGCCCGGAAGATGCAGCGAGCCCGACCGCACGGGGCTCAACGTGCCACGCGTTGAGCGCCGGAACCAGCGGGTGGTGGGCGCCGGGTGACCGCGTGCCAGGCACGGCATCTCGGCGTCCTCGCCCAGCGCGGCCTCCACCGACGCCTGGCCTTTCACGATACGCGGTGCCAGCTTTCCGTTGGGCTCTGCAATCACCACATTACGGGTAGGCGGCAATCGTCAGATCGTTTCATCTGTGGCATGGAGGCAGCCAGATGCTATTTACAGGTTAACTTTCGCAGAAAACCAACACTGCATTATAGTCAATTTTGCCGTCACTAAAGCCGCAGTGTCAGCGAGGACGGTGCCCACAAATCAGAATAAGCATGTTTTCTCTAAATCTGGTTTGTAGCAAAACTAATAATAATAATAATTGTTGGGGTTTAACGTCCCGAAACCACGATATCATTATGACAGACACCGTTGTGGACAGCTCCGGAAATTTTGACCTCCTGAGTTTCTTGAACGACCACCTAAACACAAATAATGTAGCAAGAGTAACAGTTTGTATATGTACGTATGTGGACGGACATGCTGCCGAACCAGGGTTAAGTCTTCTCAAACAACCGCACGTGCGGAACAGCCTAACGACTTCCGTGGGCAGTTTACGCGGAGTAGTGTGTCGATTAAGGTAGCGGTATCTGCATTAGAAAAATCGAAATGCTCTGATCGCGGCTCTAGGTCGTTCCTTCAGGTCAAACAGTGGAGTTTACAACAATAACAAAAACGACGAAGACGACGAACACAATAATAATATCAGGGGTCTTACGTGCCAAAACCTCGACATGATATGAGGCACGCTGTAGCGGAGGGCTCCAGAAATTTCCACGACCTGGAGTTCCTTAACGTGCACCTAAATAAAAGTACACGGGCCTCAAGCAGTTCGTGTCCTTCGCAATGCGACTACCGCGGCGGGGATCAAACCCGCGTTCTTCCGGGCAGCAGCCGAGCACCGTAACCATTGTACTACTATGGCGGCAGTCATTGGAGCATAGGGCACACTACATTAGACATGTGAAGAGATTCAATAGTACGTGATTACCGAAATATAGAAAAAAAAAAACAGGCAAGATTGCCATTGTCCTTGCCCCGTTTCAAAGGGGAATAAATTGGAAATCATCAAGAGTATCGTAATGAAATGGAGGTCGAGTTTTGAGTCAAGTTTTTTTTTTTTAAATTACAGGGGTGAAAAACATTCAACCGTGTCTGAGTCAAGTCTGTATTGTTTCGATCAGTTCGCCTGAGTTGTTCACTTATTTACATACTTTGTACGGTTATAGACGATTCCCCATTATTGACGTGGCAGTACGCAAGCAAGCCCCGAAGACAGTTGCAACGATTTATGAGAGGTGATTTGCATCTAGAGCGCGCATTTTATCGATTAGCTTCGCATATTCGACTACGGACAGAAGATTTACTCTTGACCGGTCGCGCCGCAATACTTCGGTGCTTCGCCGCTCCGTTCTGTTTGACCACGCGAACACATACAAAGAGAGTACACAAACAACGCGCCACTAATGATGGGGGACAATTGCACCGTGGCCTGCAAAGCGCGCTTCAATATCATCTTCTGCTCCTGCGAGATGCGGCCGCCGTCCAGAGCGTACCATGCGGGCCGCAGCAAGGCCGCTGCACACCAAATCATTGCAGTCCACGGCCTAATAAAACAGGGAGATCGTTACGACAGCGCACCATCGGTTTCACATAAAAAACAACGACAAAAAAACAAAAAAGACAACGCCTCCCTTCGTCATGACTGCGCAGTGCGCATCGCACTTCATGTGCTCTTTTATATATGGCTCTCGACTGAAGGCAAAGTTCTTGAGTGGACTTCATACTGCTTGGGTTATCTTATTACAGCGAACCTGTGTACGGCTCGGTTCTGAAGAATCGCGTACGTGGACAAAAGACCGGTAGAAGAACTATTTTCGGTGCCCCTCGCCACCGCCGATGCTTCTCTCGCAAGTTTCGCTGTGTGCGACGTGGCGTAGAGCAGCCGTGGAATAACTCGATTCCGTCGAGGTAGTTATAAAAGGCTTTTATTTGCACTGACTGATGCCATGAAGACCCTGCTAGCAGGCTGACGTCCCCGTTTCTCTGTTTGCGCTTGTTGGCGCTTCTTTTTTCTTTTCTGTGGGTCCTCTGGCGCTCGCGATGGAAATAACATCGTGATACTCGGCGGCGGAACTTCCCAGCAGTCGTTGCGCCCCCTTGTCTCGTGACGTAGAGATCGCGCTAGAACTGTTATCAGCGGTTTCATTTTGAATTCGCTATGGGACGGACGTGTGTCGTTAGCTTGGAGGAAGAATAGCGGGCATTCAAGGATAGCCAGTGCGCACAGAATCGTGAATTGGCGCGATAATATGACGTGAAGCCACTGCCGCAGAACGTGCAGCCGCAGCCGCTGGCTTCGCTGGTTTTTGTCTTCGCAGTAGTGGAAGTGCCCTGAATGTCTTTTTTTTTTTCATGATTTCAAAGCTGTTTGTCAGTGTTTTAAAGTATTGCAAGAAAAAATATGGTTGTTGCCTTAGTGCCTAATTTTGTCGTCTTGCTAAGATATTTTTGCGCCCGCACATTTGCCGCTAACTCTCTTTATAACGTGACTGTTACCCAGTGCAATACACAGTTCTTTAGGTATTTTTGTTATCACGAAACGCTGAGCTTTTGCTACGCCAATATAACCGCATGCTTTTATTATTTATATTTTCCCACACATTTATCATTTTTCCAAATCCTCTTTCCACAACGGAGTAACAGTTAAACTAGGTGATTGTATCAGACTCCCCTACCTAAGGTTTCTTTTTTTTTTCTGTTTCCTTCGTGTCTTGTACAAACTGTCTTCAGTGCGATGTGTTCACGCTGTATTATTATTTTTTTATTTTATTTTATTTTATTTATTTATTCAAGTACCCTAAGGGCCCGCTAGGGGCATTACATAGGGGGGGGGGGACATAAACAGAACACAATTTTGACAGATAATGAATAATTGCAGGTTAATATAATGCTATAGTACAGAAATTCGTAGAACGTAGTAACAAGGCAAGCAATACAGCAAGAGTAAACATCAGATAAAGCATAATTATTAATGAAAGTCACAGGGTTCTAAATAGGTTAGCAATGCTGAATTAAACAAAGAAGGTTCAGCTATTGTAGTAATCCTGGAAGGTAATTCATTCCATTCCTTTATCAATAAAGTTAAAGGCGAATTTTTGAATTTTTCCGTACGGGCGAAGATAGGGTTGACTTTGAAAGCATGATCGGTGTGATTAGAAGTGTGAGGTGGCGGTAAAATATGCGTCCGGGCAAATGATGTGTTAGAGTGATAAAGGGTATGGAAAAATGATAATCTGGAAAATTGCCTGCGCACAGCAAGCGGCGGCATATTCAGCTCTGCTTTCAAAGATGAAACGCTTTGAAATCGTGAGTATGATGACAAGATGAATCGAGCTGCTTTATTCTGGACGGCTTCCATTAGATTAGTAAGGGTGATCTGGCGGGGATGCCAAATGATTGACGCGTATTCCAGTGAAGGGCACACAAGGAAATTATATGTTGAAGCCTGGTGTCCCTGTCGGCTAGATATAAACGCCGCTTCAGAAAAACAAGTTTCTTCTGCGCTTTACAAGTAATGTGTTCTATGTGGTCAGTTCATGTTAGTCTTGAATTGATAAGGACGCCGAGATATTTAACCGCTGTAACTGAGTCTACAATTTTATCGTTTATCACATAAGTATTACAATGTGACTTCAAGACAGAATTGAACGTCAAGTGTTTAGTCTTTTCTAGATTATTTGCATTTGCCACATGCTGCACCATTGTATTAGCTTATGAAGGTCAGATTGTAGAGCTATGACGTCGTTAGGACCAGCTATTTCTCTGTATATAACGCAGTCGTCTGCGAAAAGGCGAATTGTTGAATTAATATTTGATGCTATGTCATTAATATATATTAAAAATAAAAGCGGTCCTACTACTGTACGTTGAGGGACACCAGACTTGACAAGTGTTGGTCTGGATATATAATCATTTAGTTTAACCACCTGAGAACGATTCTTTAGAAATTCCTCAAGCCATCGTGTTCTTTCGTAGTGAAGTTCGAGATTACGTAATTTTAGTGTTAGTCATTTAGTTACGCGGTCGAAGGCCTTTGAAAAGTCAATAAAGATTCCGTCAACAAAATGGGACAAGTGCAGTGAGGTGTGAATGTCAGTTACCAACTCATAAAGCTGTGTTTGGTTTCGGACGGAAACCATGCTGAGGCTGCAGTAGGTCTAACAGTGTCCTTCACCGAGGTTTCGTTTTCTTTATTAAAGGTGGCACAAGATTACACCAAAGTAAATTGCGTTTCGACACGCTTGCGGCACTAGTATCGATAACTGCTTGTGGACGACAGTTGACGGCGCGGCGCATTCTATTATGTCGGCAGGAGTTTCATTGTTCTCTTTAGCGCTCCCAAACACCAGTGATTGCTCGTAATTTCGAAAGAAATGTGTTCAAATTGCAATGACCTGCTAGTAAGCGCAAAAGAAAATAAAGAAAGAAAGGTTACTGGCATACAAAACATATGTGTTTTGAATTTCCGCAAAGCTAATATAAAGTTTGCGCAACAACTTTATAAAGTTAAAGGTCTCAATTTTCTTTAACTTTTTTGTTGCTGTTGATAAACAGCGTTTCCTCTCTCCTCTTTCCATTACCCTTTCCCAATTCACGAGCACAGGGTAGCCAACCGGACACTTTTCTGGCTAACCTCCTTGCCTTCTTCCTTCCTGCTTCCTTGTTCCTTCATTACGTTCTCCTAAACAAAAATTTGTTTACGCAGATTGGCCATACCCTGAAGATCGTCAGTATGTGTATGAAGGGCTACTGGCAGCGAACCCCATTTGTTTTTTGAGACGAGAGATCTTGATAGGAGAGAGGAGAGAGAACCATTAACAAAATGTGCTATTACTGATACAACCATGTGTTTTTCTGAGATCCGCAATGTTTCACTTTGTGTTCAATATGTTTCAGTGGGTAAAATTATGTTATTTGTGGTGATGTTCTTGTTTTGTTTTTCTTAAATTGTTACAAAAAATGTTCTGATACATGCTTTTTGCATTATATATCGTGTTTTCTGTACAGTTTTTTTTGTAATTATTAGCCATGTGACTATGTCTATGTCTGCGTGATGCTATTTATGTTGCCTTTGCAGCGAAGAGTTCTGTATGCCCATTCCTGCTTAAGGCCTGGTAAACAGGTCAGCAGTACGAAATAAATACATAAATAATGACGTGCGCAAATTTAATGCACTTTTGTCCTTATTACTCGCCTAATCATTTCATATTCATCACAAGATGTTATGTCCGAAAAGAAATTAGAATTGCGTGTTACGACCAACAGTCGTGCCTTGAAATAACGGCCGATACAAGGTTAGGCTTCGCATTCGCCTCCTCCGAACGAAAGCCATCGTGAAGGCGCTAACTAGTACTGAACATACTAGCTGAAGTAATCAGAATATTAGGAGCGGCTTAATTTACTATGGAGCATACACAAAGCATGCAGCATGCAAAAGAAGTAATTAAGCGAGAAAACTGCACTCGGGAAAAAGCCTTCTCTCCCTCGCTTCCGCTATATCACGTTCATTTAGCGCATGAGTTCCTTACTCCGAAACGGTCACTTAATATTCCTCAGACGTGCAACTTTTGCTAATTTGCCGGCGTCTAGCGCGTTTTGCATGCAGCGTGGCTCGCTGTTCTCTGAAGACCCTTAAAAACCACGTCGCTGAGCAATATTTATGATGTTCCATCGGTAATCCTAACACCGTCCTCTTAACATTCAGAGCTTCATCATTATTCAGGCACCGCTCGTCTAATGTCGCGTATATTATGACATGCAGATAACCGGATCGCTTCCACTTGGTAACCCAGAATCGCCCTAGCTTTCCCTCGAAGGCGAACGAAGCCCTTTGTGAACAGTCGTTCCAGAACATGTAATTATTAGATATGTTCGCTGAGCACAAATTAGCGTGCTCTTCAAGGATAGGACCGCAGCTGTAAGACCCGTTACTGCACGACGGAATTATCAAGAATAAGGATTTATCAGGAATTATCAGAAGGAGCGCTTATATTTGCATCGGAGTTTCTTACCACGAAGAAAGGGCTGTTTCCGGTTCATTATAATTCTTAAGTGCCGGCGCAGTTCTTGCTTCAATAAAAAAAAAAGTAATAAATGTTTGAAAAATATTGTTTCTTCGACGCTCTCGAAACGGCAACAAAAACGCGAAGTGTAACACAGTGCAACTAATGTGGCCGTCTTTTTTCCAAATGTATGTGTGGTACTATAAACTGAAAGGCGAATATTTTAAGACGTATGTGTTTAGACTCTAAAGATGTTACTTACACGGACGAAAAATGTTCTGTGTGAAGTTTGCAAATAATATATTGGTAGTTCAAACGAATTAAAATAACATTTATTTTTCGTCCTATTGTTACAGTGTTTGATCAATTAATTAATTAATTAATTAATTAATTAATTAATTAATTAATATTAATTATTGATTACTCCTACATATTTTGCCTGTTTAATCAAACAGACAAATAAGCAGCGAGTAAAAGCGTGCTATTCGGCAGCTCGACGCTCGGGCGTCCCATTACAATTGTTCTTGGCATATACACCTGGCATTCACAAAGGGGCTCTGTAATTATGAACCGCAAGTAGGAGATATTCTTGGCAGTTCTGACGGGCTTATTGTGTTGTTAGGACATAATCAACACCTTTGTGTGAAAATGTAAAAATGGGAAACATCGTGTGTTTTGCAACCCGTGTTGCAAAACGGCAGTGCTGACAGGCATGAAATATTTCGCACACAGTTGTAGGCCTTGCGCTCGCGTGCTTGTGATCCGTCTTGCACAAAGTAATGCATCCTACTAACGCAAATTTCAGTCCTGGAAAAAAAAAGATTAAGGCAGCTTCGCATTAGTGGTGCCAAGCCTGAAGGAAGTGCGGAGCTGGGCAGCCTTCTTTGTTTCTCTCTCTTTCTTCCTCTGTCTCTTTTTTTATCTCATCTCCCAGTATTTCTGTCTTTTTTGTCACCGTCTATTTCTTTCTTTCTCTCTCTATGTATGTTTCTGCATTTCTCGCTCTTTCTTTCTCTTCTTGAACTTCCCTACTTCTCTCTCTCTATCTCTCTCTCTCTCTCTCTCTCTCTCTCTCTCTCTCTCTCTATATATATATATATATATATATATATATATATATATATATATATATATATATATATATATATATATATATATATATATATATATATTTCTCGCTTCTTCTTTCGTTCTATATGTTTTTCTGTCTTACTTTCTCATTCCGTGTTTCTTCCCTTTATTTATCTAGATATATTACTCTCATTCTATACTATGTTTTACTCTATCCCCTCCTCCATTCTCTCCTCCTCACCCTCAAATCTCTCATCATCATCCTCACTTCCCTTCCCCGCCACCTGGCTATACTACACTATAGAAGGCTATGCTATGTTCTGATAGTGTGCCTGGATAGCCATCTTCTTTTTCTTCTCAGTCGATGTATTGATCCTGCCCCGCTGCTCTTCGGAAGCCTTCTGCACCTAACGCGCTTTTGCACTGCCTCCACGATCGGAGGGACCTCGCCTGGTTTTGCATTGCCTCCGTGATCGGACTACCTTTGACCGAGCCACCATGACATCTGATGACGGCAACATGTGACGTTACGTCACGTGACTCACAAATTTGGCATCTGTGATGTCATCATTCCGTCATATGGTGACTTCATCACGCGATGATGCTTTTTTGCATCACTTCTCCCCGACGCCGCGGGACGCCGACGCCATCGACGGTCAAATTTCGCGTTCGATGAGGCATTTAAGGCTTTCGCCTTAATAAACCGTTCTTTCGTGTTACCTTTGCCTCACTATGTAGTTGCACTACAGGGTGTTTCAGCTAAAAAGCACCAAGTCTTAAAAAATTAAGCATAGGCGGTACGCGTCTACAATTAGTGCAGTATTGTTCTGAGCCATATAGAGCACGTCAGAATATTTTTTCCAATCCGCCAAGCTTGACAATTAACAATGATTGCTTAATGAACTTTTTAAATAGTAACTCTAGAGAAAACTTTTCCATACAAAAGTTGTAGCGCTTGTTCAGAAACATCGAATTTTTCAATCTGTGTTAAGATAACTCCCTTGCCTAAATTTTTTCCGGTCTTTCTTTCAAGCGCGCGAATTTTAAAAAATACCACGTGACTGCCGCCAAACGCGCGGCGCTTTTAGTGCGCTCAAATGTAAGTTGAACGAATTATCAAAGGCTGCTTCGCGCACGTAGATCGATGGAACAGGCTATCGGTGACTGCGATGGACGTTAAGCGACAAAGTGAGGATACCGTTTCAATAACAAAAAAATTTCTTCAACGACAAAGCGGATAGCCATGCAAATGCTGCATAAGACCGTAGGCAGCATTTGATGCAGCGTAGGCATTTTTTCTTTTCTTTTCGCACCAATGAAGAAACGCATTGGAAGGGGCGAGGGTGACAGCGTGATGAAGGATCGAGATAAAAGATGCACTCACATGTGACGGCTGCTCTTTCGTAGATCTTTTTTTTTAGATGGTACGCCTCTATCATAATTTAGCGTCCATAGCAGTCACCGGTAGCCTGTTCAATCGAACTTCGTGCGCGGAGCAGCCTTTGATAATTCGTTCAACTTACATTTGAGGGCACTGAAAGCGCCGCGCTTTTGGCGGCAGTCACGTGGTATTTTTTAAAATTCGCGCGCTTGAAAGAAAGGCCGGAAAATATTTAGGCAGGGGAGTTATCTTAACGCAGATTGAAAAATTCGAAGTTTCTGAACAAGCGCTACAACTTTTGTATTGAAAAATTTTCTCTAGAGTTACTATTTAAAAAGTTCATTAAGCAATTTTTGTTAATTGCCGAGCTTGGCGGATTCGAAAAAATATTCTGACGTGCTCTATATGGCTCAGAACAATATTGAGCTAATTGGAGACGCGTAGCGCCTATGCCTAATTTTTAATACTTGGTTTTTTTAATACTTTTAATACTTTTTTTTACTTTTAATACTTTTTAATATATTTTTAATACTTTTTAGCTGAAACACCCTGTATAATCGCGACGCCACGGAGCAAGACAGACAGACTCGCTAGACGCTCTATCAAGCTCTAGTGTGCTTGGCCAGGCGCATTTACTCGTGAACGCGCCTGATTAGACTTTCTTTCATGAAAACGCAAAAAAAAAGCTTCGGAAATAGTGTTACGACACTTGCATCAGAGCATCTTAGTGAGGGAAATAAATAAAAGGACGATGAAGCGTTGTACGCGTTAGAAAATACAAAATAAAGAAAACACGCATTGAAAGCTCTTCGCAGTATCTCGTGGGATAGACTCAGACAAAAGCGTACCAGGGACGTCGTTTCATATTAGGTGCAGACGAGTGAGCTTTTCTCGACACAAGAAAAGCCCACAGCTCGAATTATCTGTACGAGACTCGCTCAGGGGAGTCTTTCTAAATATGGCGCAAGCGGAGCACCGTCGCTATAATTTGCGTCCGCAGCCGCCATACTATATAGTCTCGCAGACAGCCTCTTAAGCACATACAATTGCATTACGGCGGTTTGCTAAATCAGCTGAAAACCCGCGGTGTCGAGAGATTGTTTCACAAGCTCTTGCGAAACCCGCGGGCTAACCACCTAGAAATGAACGCGGTTTTGTCAAGCCTTATAATATATCGAGCTTAAAAGTCGAACTATCACTAACGTTCAAAAAAAGAAAAATACGCAGAGCTGCTCCAGCATGTACTTCGCTCTGCATAATTTTCGCGAACGACACGGGCTAATAAGTGCATGTTTAATGAATATTTTTATTGACTTCTTTATCGCCCCAAAATTGCATGTCTCCATATCAGATACTTTAACCTTGGAAGGCAACTCCATTACGTGACTACTTCCGGAGTTCCAATGTCCTATTCATCATCAATCTTGCTGCTAAATATACTCTGCTTTCGTAATCTGTGACGGGAATGTCGAGGAAACGAGCAATTCCCGTCACTGCGGAGCGCTTATGTGCTGAGGAAATAACGCAACGTACGCTTCTTTTTTTTTTTAGACGAAAAGCAGAAGCGCAGCGGTTATGTTTCAGCGAGTTCCAAGATTTGTGTGCTGCCCAAATTATGCGCATATCATGGGATGTTCGTCATTGTGTCATGACCCTCGCATCTAAATGCGCCCTAGCGTACGGGGAGCCAAATATAATTAGGAATATTTCACAAACCAGACGCTATTGAAGTATTTAACAAATCTAACTTGTATGCCAGGAACATCTCAGTTTATTTCTTTAAATATACGGACGTACAGTGGCTCTCAATGTGAGCTGCAGCACGGTGGCCATGGCTGAAGGGGCCCCACGCCTACACTGTAACACCGGCAAAAGTGAAATTAGTTTTAGAAGTACCAGTGGTCGAAATAATGCTTACGTCACTAACTGATTTCTATGTCGGCGCCACCGTTCAGTGTTGGCTGCGCTTTGACCGTGGGCAGCATGTTGCAACTCATATTGGGCAGGACTGCCCATTGTCTTACGAGAGTAAAGAGAGTAGGACGACCAGCTTAATTGTTTCACGCTCTGTTTTCCTTTCTTTTCTCTATTCGTCCTTGTAGTATGAGTAATATGTAGAGACAGGCTTTATTGTTGCTGTTTTTTTAACAGCAAAGCTGCTTAGCAAGTCGTTCCTTGTGAGTCGATCGCAGAAAACTATCATCATCTTTCTGAATGACATAATGCAGCGCTAAAAACACACACACCACAAAGTAAGGAACACAAACCGACGAGACAGGCGCTCATGAAATCATTAAATCATTGAATCATTAAATCATTAAATCTTGGCACACAAGACCAGGTCTTACAATGCGCCGAAAGGTGCGCAGTGAAATCCTTCTTTAGATTGTTTGCGTGTTCCCTCATGCGGTCATTAACACATCTGCCCGTTTGTCCCACATAGGACTTCCCACAAGTTAGTGGTACTTCATACACCAAACCCGTCGCACACCGAGTATATGGGGTGGCATGCTTGACTTGGCAGCCCGTCTTTGAGGCGCCCATGATGCGGGGGCACAATTGCGCCTGTCCCATCGGTTTGTGTTCCTTACTTTGTGGTGCGTGTGTTTTTAGCGCTGCATTATGTCATTCAGCAAGCACCAACTCGCCCAACACGTTCTTCTGCAGTATCATCATCTTAACGGGTACGTGCTACTGTGTGGCTACCAGAGAATGAGTACAGTGAGAGAGAGAGAAAGAAAGAAAGAAAGAAAGAAAGAAAGAGAGAGAGAGAGAGAGAGAGAAACAAACAGAGAGACGGAAAGAAAGATATAAAGAAAGAGAAAAAATCTTACCGAAACAAAAGTCTTCACGAGGCGGGATTCGAACCCGCGTACCCTCGATCAGAAGGCGAGTGCTAAACACTCGGCTATCCTGACACGCTAGCAGACCATAGCATAGTCTTGTACAGTATAGTGTAGCAAGGGGGTGGGAAAGGGAAGTGAGCATGAGAAGGAGGGAAAGGAGCATAGATTTTCCTAAAATCAACTAGAGGGGACTGTGGCGCTGCGATCGTTCAACCACCATGGGAGCGATACACGGAGTACACGGAATGGCCTAGTCGTCGTACATGCGGGCTTCAAAACGCACTTGCGGCTTTGTGTATTGCTGTGTTCTGGTTTTCTCTCGGATAAAAGAATGAATCGTTGCGAACTTCGTGACCAGATAGATTTGAATTGGTGAGCCTAAAAAAGATAAAGTGGTGAAGTGGAACTGCTGACTTTTGCTGAACTTCATCTTGCTACAAAGCGGATCCAGGCGACGCGTAGCCAAACGGATCCGAAAGAACGAAGTTTAGACAAATCTGTGTACTATACCCATCATTCCCATGCTGGCTGAAGCGCCATGCGTTGCAGCCCCCATAGACACTAGCGCCAGAGTTCCCTCTAGTAAGTACTGCAGGAAACTCTATGGAAAGGAGGATGGTAGAGAGAGAGAGAGAGTAAGGCGTAGCACAGAAAGAAGGAGACATAGAGAAACAGAGAGAAAGAAATGTTGAAAGAGAGAACATCAACGAAAGAGAGAGAAAGAAGTAGAGAGAAAAAAAATATAGAAACAGAAAGTAAGCTTCGCGTCGTACAGCGACCACATACCGCACCACCTGGCCAAGCCGCGCATGAGCAGTAGCTAAGCCACGCCCACCGACGGAGACATCGCGCGTAACCTCCGCTCTATAGTGCATAGCCATGGCTGCGTACTCCCGAGGAGGAAGCCGCGCATCTCGAAGCTAGACGTGTCGTTCGACGGGGAGTACGAGCGGTGACGTGTCCGTGCTTCGCTGTGCCAAGCTTTTGCGAGACTTTGTGCAAACTGCTCGCAATCTTTCTTTCTTTTTTTCAGATAACCCTGGTTTCTGCGTGAGAACTATCCATGTCGTCAGACATAATGCGCCGCTGTGCACTCCGTAATACACAAAGCGCTTCACAGATGTTGGCTGATTCGACTGCTTCACGCTTAGCACTGCCGCCTTCTGTTTAATGAAAGAACAGCAAAGCTTGTCTTCAAGTGTGTTAATTTTTCTTTTTTTCTACTTTGTTGACCATATATTTGACAGCAACGTCGGCTACAGGCGTGATTTAATAGGCTCAAAAGTAGTAATCATCAAGAAAAGGCAATTAGGTCAAGTCCAACACGCACGCAAAAAAAAAAAAAAGAAAAGCTTTTTGTCATGCAAGTGTTTACATGTCACGCACATTCAAGAGGCGCTGTTGTCGCTGCTTTCTTTTTTTTTTTTTTTGGAAGGATGTTCTTATATTTTTAAAGTGAAATGTAGCAAGGCTTCAATCACACTGTGCATGTTCAGTGAGTCTAAAGTAAGCAAAGGTTCGAGTATTTTAAGAAGGAAATAAACAAAGATTGGTTTTCACTGATAAAAGCTGCACTTAGCGCACGTTCAATTACACAGCCATGAAATGTCCGAAGGGCCACTTAGGCCTTTACGAAGTGTCGCGGAAAGAGCTTGGGAGCGTAGGGAATTCGATACAGCGTTGTACCGAGGTCTGCTCTGGCGAAAATTGTTTCGCGGAGGGGAGGCTGCCTCATCAATGTTAGTGAATTTTCCCGTTCGCCGCTTAATCACATTACGCACTCCTTTGGCTGCATCCATAGCCGCTGTAGACACTCAGTTACTCGTTAAAATAGCAACATTAATTAAGGACAAGGCGCCATTGTCGAGCTATTTTGTTGGCAATGCACGCGTTGCGGCGCATATTAGACGTACGGTCATTTCCCCTACTGACCCCAAAATGAAGATTGCTTTATGCCATGTTATATTCTGAACTTATCGCCTTCGTTCTCGCTGTAACATTTTGCAGAATGCCGATGGTTCGTCGAATGAACGATGTTAGCCCAGTGCCTCCCTGGCCTCTGTGTACAATAAACGTATTCGGTTTGCATAGCTTTTTGCTGGCGATGTAGACAGCCTCTGTTAAATCAAGGAACCGCTTCGTATAGCAATAAAATAATGTTCACTGATGTATACGACCTTACCCCTTGTGAAGACATTGTTGCGTAGGATTACAATAGATGCATTCCATTGCAACAACATTACACCATAATATTGCGTATTTGACCAAGCAACTCCATAAAGTAGCTCGCCCAGCCACCTTTTTTTTCAAATATTTTCTTTAAATTGTAAGATATACACATCTATGGCAGCCTTACAGCTTTGAGCTCTTCCTTCAGGTATTTAATGGTGCCGTGAACACGCGCAGGGGCGTAGCCAGAAATTTTTTTCGGGGGGGGGGGGGGGGAGGTTCAACCATACTTTATGTATGTTTGTGCGTGTGTTTGTATGTGTTCGTGTATATATAGGCAAGCAAAATCGAAAAATTTCGGGGGGAGGGTTGAACCCCCGACACCCCCCCCCCCCTGGCTACGCCCCTGAACACGCGGATCGCCCCAGAAATCAACACCTATCGTGGTAAAAAAAAAATCCGGCAGATTACACGCACTGCAGGAATCGGTGTCTTGCGAAGCAGTCAGCAAGGAGCCGGCTGTGGCCCATTGTTTGACTTTGAGTCAAGTGTTGTTACGAGGCAAGATATACTACTAAGCATCATCAGCGCTGTTTAGATTATTAAATTTGCAAGAGTTTGTCTTATCCTAACACCAGAACGTCGTTAACACGCATTCTTACAGTACCACACATATTGCTGCTTTCATCAGCGTTTTTAAGTCTAGGTACCACCGCCGACGCACAAGATCTGTAGTGGCCCATCTTGAAAGAATACATATGCTTGAAAGTTTTCAAAACGGCCCTTTTAAGGCAAGCATAGCGCATTGAGAACAATTTTTACCATAAATGGGCCCTTGTGATGAGTCGTAATGTCCTGAACAGTACTATTTGCTGCTTCTTTTCTCTTTTATTCCGTTGGAGGGGGGGGGGGGGGGCATTTGTCAATCAAGACTTATTGTTGATGTATTAGTGACAAGATATAAGAGTATGAAAAAGAGCTGGCACGAAATCGGAAGGGAAGTAAGTCACCAGTTTACAGCGTCTAACCTTTTTCGTTCATGCAGTGTATTTCTTGTGCTTTAAAATCTTGTCAGAGTGGACATTTTGTAACGGTGGATGTAATAAAACATAACGGTGACTTGAAGAGTGCACAGACTATTTGAACCGTTTAGCGATAAGAATGCAGAGGCGTTTGAGAGTCTGAATAAACAAAAGAAAAGTAATGACACGGGAAGTAACACAAGAAAGAATAAGGGCAATTGGAACAGACGTGGAGACATGGCCTCGTTTGCTCCTTATTTTCAGTCGAAGCGCTCTTCCATCAAACTCGCCAGTCACGACATATTGTGCCCTGTAATTTTAGGAGAACAGCCTTTAATTTCACTAACGCGAGGCTTCGAGCAAGAGGTCCCGTTCCAGGAACGCAGCGAGGCGCATTACCACGCCGTATCGCTCGGCCATTTCTTCTTCTCACTTTTGACGCTTTGCAGCGCTATACGGTTCCAGCAGAGCCTCGTGTGCCGTCTCGTCCCGTGACGAAGAAGCGTGGCTGAACGCTGTCTAGTTCCCTTTACTCGGGCGTCCAAGGAGTCAGTGATTTCCGAACGGACGGAAGAGTTTTTCCGCTCCGCCGGTTTCCTGGTGACAGCCGCTTAGACGGGCACCACAGGGCATTCCTCTCTCCCCAAAGCATCCCCGACTCCGCCCGCCTTCTTGTTCGTAACGTCCTCAGAAGCGCTGCCTTCCTCTCCGCTACAGTCACAAAAGTGAGAAAGGTTAGGAGGCAGCGTCCGCGTGACGGCATGCGCGTGCTTTTGTTGAGTTCCGGGCATTTCCTGCTGCCGTTCCACCTCAGCGCGCGCCTCATCCCCCGCTCGTCCTCTCTGCGTCACCTGCCAACAAGACTCTCAAGAAGGGACAGCCGCCGGGGCCCGAGAGATAGATCTGAACTCCTCCCCCTCTGTCGACGCCGAGGCCGTTTATCGCGTTCCTTTTGGCAGCTGTCTCTACTCATCGCTATGCCGGCGTCCCCCTGTTCTTCTATGCTGCAGAATGACACCCACTTGCGACGACGCGCAGCCTCGACGACTCTGTATATGACGGGTCTGAACAGGATCTGGCACCGTACAAGAGGGAGGCTGCGAGTGAGAGTGCAGGCTAGGCCCCGAGTCAGCCTTGTTCGGCGGAAGCGATGGAAGTTCGCGCGAGGAGTCTTACTCTGCGCTTGTTACGTGTGCGTGCGTTTGTGTCGAAATTAATGCAACGTGCTTAGAAAACGGGTAGGAGGAGGCTCTCAGACGAGATACGTTTCAGACGCTAGGAATGGCAAGGGGTGAGCCTCTATAGAAGTCGCTACTGTTGCGAAAGAAGCCTTCTGCTCGAAAGTTTGGGTCTTCGTTGAGATAGGAGCTATGACAAGTGAAAATAAGCGATACACACCAACGGGAACGATATACGCGGCGCATAGAATATAATTTGTTTGTCCTTTCCGAACAATTCTCAGGTTGTGTAGGCCACAAGATAAAACACACGCACATACACACACAGGCACGCACGCACGCACACACACACGCACGAACGCGCGCACACACACACAGGGAGAGAGAGGACAATTGCGCTTAGAGACAAACAAATAACGGAAGGCTTATTTTATTTGAAAACCAACATCCTAAACCAGCCAACAGTTGAGGCATATACTTGAGCCCATAGGTAACGTACTTAATCATAAAGCGTAAGCCTATTCAAGCAACAGGAGACATGTCTAGTTTAGTTGTGGTTGTGACTTTTTCCTATATATAACCTCATAAAAAATATTTCCCTCACTTGTGATAACGTCAGTATACGTTACATGTGCTCTGAATGAAATGTTCACAATGTTCATCGTGGCATGACCTTCCGCACCGTGGTACGCACACTTGACGCGATTCATCGGCCGGGTGTATCAACAAAGATTGACCGCGTTTGTACCCGCAATTACATCTATTTGTAACGAATAGTGTCTTGCTTGAAAATAACGTGTACTACTGAGAATAACTCAGTAGTCCAAGTTCAAGTATCTTGCTTGAACTTGGACTCTTTCAAGTATCTTGCTTGAAAAAAACTTGGCATGGCTGACATCCCAATACGCTGTCCTTCGTCTAATAATCTTGCACAGAACGCGTATTAAACACGACGTCATGTGAACCATCCGATTCCAGCAAAGCCACGAAGAATGATCCCACAGGATCAAGATGCGTGCCACCTTCCTCAAGATGCGTGCCCTATGGCACTTTGAAAGCTTCCGTATAGCATGTTTTCGTCGAATGTCCGTAGTTCTACCGAATTCAGGGAACCCCCCTCCCTTCCATGACCACTTCGACGTCTTAGAGAAGCATAACTTATCTGTATTTATAGGAACAACGTCGCCCTTTTTTCCTGAACAACCATCATTCATAGATGGTCTAGGAACTAGAGTAGGGGTAAGTAAAACCGAAACGACAGAAAAACACTTATATGTAATAAAGCTTGGCCTGCACAAGATGTTAATAGGTTGCATAGACTATTAAGGCTTACGTTGTATACATAAGGCTTAGTTCTCCTAGGATACTAGTGAAAAAATATTGGATGGGCAGCCGTGACATCACCAGAAGGGAAGTTAGATCTTTAAAAGCAAGCTGGGTGATAAACACTCGGTAGGCTAAAGAAAGATAGAAGAGAAAAGGATGCGGCCAGGATCTCCTCACCCGTGACGAAAAGGCTGCCGGCGCTGACGCTGGGCCGGATGTCCCCCGTCAGTCGGTGTCGGACGTGACAGCGGTAACGATGTCTTGCGTCAGAGACGTCGGTCGCCCCGAACACGCACAGGTCGCCGTCTGAAGTCACCCGGTACTTGGGGCCGAGTTCGGTCGCTAATAGAAAGAAGCAGAGAAAGATAGAGAGAAGGATAAGGTGAGGCGGCGTGATCTATTTAAATGTATTGGCTGGCACAGAAGTTAGTGAGTGCTGGATTGTTGCTAATAACTAACGCGCCAAAAGGCAAGAATGACAGAATAAACATACGTAGACTGCTAGAGTAGTAGTGGCTGCATCGTTAATACTGTGGTTAGGAGCTACAATAGAGATACATCCGGCTATCAGTAGGCATGAGCTATTTAATGGTAACGCATTACTTCTGTTGTCGCTATCACCAACGGTTCGTGTACATAAACGTATTTGCTTTCCACACTGCCTTATAACAGCGGGCCGCAGCCGCGACAGGTGCACCACCCCATTGGCCAATGGCAAGACGGCAACTGCTGTTGTTGGTCTACGCGCTATGTCTACGCACGCAGCCATCCGCTGGAAACTAGTGTATAACAGCTGCGCTTTTTTAAAAAATTACACAATTTTCCGCTAAAAGTGACCATGAGGCGATGCGAAGCCGGAGCACTTGCACGATCGCGTTCCGTTGGCGTATTTGGGCATGCTACCGACCTCGGGTATGCTACCGACCTCGCGTCGTGGAACGCGAAGAGGAACGCTACGCGCGTCGTGTGTTCCCTCTAGCCTGGCCGTTAATTCTCACAGGGCGAGCGGGGAACGCGGTCGACAGGCGCGCAAGAGGGGGGCAGCGTAGGCCAGGAGAGAGAGGGGAGGGGACGCGCATGCCCTGGCACTCATCGCGGCGTTGCGCAGGAGATGATTTCGGCATCTCGAGCCCGCGTTTCAGAGGAGAATTGGAGAGGGGGAGGGTAGAGGGGAAGGGAAGACGGAAAGTGAAGACGGAAAGTGAAGATGGGAAGTGGAGAGGAGGTGTGCGGAGAGGGTGTGCGCATGCGGAGTAAGGGTGGTCACGCCGCACACCACCACCACCACCACCACCACCACAACCACCACTACCACCATCGGTTTGCACTGCGCTATAAGATGCTTCACATCTAAAAAATGCACGCATCTCCACGAAGTGAATCATGACAAGTGGGTGAAGCTCTGGGTATCGTATGGGTGAGTAACCGTACATTACTTGAGCTTTGCCCCATATAATGTAAATTGAGTGACATAATGTACACATGAAGAGCCGACGACAAAGCTAGGTCGTAAGGTCCATACTGTCTACTCTGAAGTCGTAGACTAGTATAAAGGGTTTGTGCTTGTAGGTGTTTTATATTGTTCTGTTAAATTTATGATTGATATTAGTCTATTGTTAAAGCTATTGTTAAAACCACGCATCTCCACGAAGTGAATCATGACGAGTGGGCGAGTAGGTGTGTAAGCACGCATACAGGCGCCACACTTACGGACATGCCTCGGCCTTAAAGGGGTCATGAACAACTTTTCCAAGTAATGATCTAATGACCTCAGTATCGGAGTTTACTGCCTCCCGAATCGATTGCCACAAAAATTTCTCGAATCCGTCAAGAATCAACGGAGTTACGGGGGTTTGGCGCACGCTCCCAGCGCTTTCTCTCTTTTCTCGTGCCGACGAGCGCACTGGAAACTAGACAGGGAGGGATGGCACGGGGGAAAGAAGTTACGTCAGCGCGCGTCATGAAACGCGATCGCTCTCCTGCTGTGATTCGCTTGCGCGAGTGCGGCTACCGTGTACTGAGGAGTGCGGCGCCGACAAGTGGCGGCACCCCGCGGCAAGAAGCGCATCTGATTCGAACGCCGCTCTCGATTTACGTCGGCTATCGGCCAATAAGCATGCTATGTCTCTTGCGACGTAAACTGGCAGATCCGCGACGTAAACTGGCAGATCCGCGACGTCAACGTGCAGACGCCCCGCCCACTGACGAGAGTGAGAACCGGCCTCTGTTTGAAAAGAGGGCACCTGAGGAAACGGCAACTTCGCGCTCCGCTTGTGGCCTTTACGCGGCGCGCACGACTGTAATATTTGGCAGAGCATTTCATAGCCGTGTCAGCTTTCCGCAGGATGTGTTTTTTCAACAAGCCCAAGGAGTGCTTCATGACCCCTTTAAGGTTCTTCGCCCCTCGAGGCGATTCACTCTGTGAAGGTGGGTGACTATCTGGCGGTCGTGGAATATCCTTTGGGAGTTGTCTAAGGGGTGCATAATCGTTGACGTTTTTTGCGGCGTTTCCTAGAACGCTGTTTTCAGGCGAAAATGGCATGGCGTCCCCCTTCTAACGTTCGTCAGAATCCTGACTGGCCCCTTAAAAGGCACATCGCGCGACCATCGAAACGCACAAATGCCATGGAATTTTCGCAAATTTACGCGATGTGTACGGATTTCCATGTCGGTATTACATGTTATCACGCCTCCACGAAAATCTGAGAAGCCTTCTTAGAAAGTGGTATGTTTTTACATTTTGTTTTGCAGCGCGGGCACAACGCTTTCATATGGTTCAGTGATATTCACAATCTGCAGGTAGGCTCCGAAATAAATAATTAAAAGAAATTCATTCTGTTCTGTTCATTTATTTCTGTATTTCTCGGGGTTTTTTTGTATAATGTATTAATTTCTTCAGTCACTCCACAGAGGGCGCCAGGGGGTTCCACTTTAATGCTTCAAAGTACATCACCGCTTCCTAGGTGGCGGTGATGTATTTTGGCGGTGATGTATGGCGGTGATGTATTAGGCGTTTTGTTGTAGACACGTACGCACGGCGCAAAATCAAGGAGGTGTGCTATTTAAAGCTCCGCTGTAGAAGAAGGTGGCAGTGCCATTTTGCATCATTTTCATATTTTTCCTTCTCAGAACAAGCCAGACATGTGACTATACGGCACACACATGCATGGCATACGCACTTGTAGGCCTACCGTGCCTTGAAAATATGCGGCCACTTTGTGAGGCATGCACAGCCGAGAACACAAGCGACAGTTCAACAAAAAGTGGCTCGCTTGTCATTTTGTTGCTTTAGTCCCTGCTTTCGTTTGTTTATTCCTTTTTTTTTCAAGCAACGAGTTCGGAGCGCGCAAATGGCGCGTACGAAATGGCGCTTCAAGCGGCGCTTAAGACAAAAAAGGCTGACGCTTTCTCGCTTGTTGCCGGTTGTAGAGGGCCTCCTCTTGATGGCTATTGACAAAGAAAGAGAAACGATCACGTCGCTCGCGTTTTCATAGGCACGAGTGACTTCACTCATCGAAGCGAAGAAAGAACGTCGCATCTCGGCCCTACAATCCTGCGCAAACGTGGCGCAATGCCTGCAATTGCTGAAATTGCTCGGCACGGTCACAGACACACGCGCAAGAAAAACAACGACATCTCATAGAAACTGAAAAGTTGGCATGAGTGCGAATTCGAAAGCGTCCTTTCCATCTCTTCCGGCTAACCTTTTTCTGTTCTCCTAACCCGGCGTCACGCGAAGCACGCGCAAATATACAGGCCTGTAAAGAAACATGTATCTACGTCTTCTCTTGTTCCGGGGTTTTCGTGGCGCAGGAAGGATTGCGTTATCAAGAATCCTTGCTGTGCTGCGAGTACAGGACATACGCTGCGTCGTAAGTTTGGTGTTCACGCTGCAACGTGTTACGTCGACAGCGTTTCCTGAAAACAACTTTCTAAAATTGTGCGCCCTGCTGAGTTCAACAAATTGAGGGACACGCGAGCGAGAGCCGTTCACTCAACGCATTTCTAAAGCATATTAAAGGTAAAAGTTGATGCGTTCACTCTAACACCTATAGTTAAGGAGACACATTGAGTATGGCGACATACTGTAAGACATACAATAAGAAGTAATGCGAATTGAACGATATATTCAGGCGGGTTGTATATATATATATATATATATATATATATATATATATGGTTATTAAATGGTTATTAAAAGTTAAAGTGTTTTTAAAGGTTGATTTATTAAAGGTATTAAATGTATGAAAGGTTGTTAGGTGTTTTTTTATCATCATCATCTTCGTATTCGTTGAGGCCATCAGCCTTTATTTATGTACACTGTATATTGCATTTACAGCGAGACACCAATGGGAGGTGCCATCTATATATGCCTTGACGAACAGTCGGGTGTCGTTAACGACTTTTTTCGGTAATAAAGTTTTACTACTACCACCACCACCGATACTTTCCGAGAAAGCAACATGCAGGCAACGCGTCCGCTGATTTTTGTCGAAATCTTGATTATACCTTGCAGCTATTAGTCAAGTCCTTGGGTTTTATTGCGTCTTTCTCTCGCTGCCTACTGTATATGTCTTTTTGCCCCTTTGTTTCCTTGCGTTCTTCATATCTTTTGCATAAGACTTTCTTCTCCTTTTTTTTTAATTTTTGGATAAGACGACGGTGGTGATAATAATGCTTAATGGTGCAAAGGATTTTCAAATGTCTGGTTATTTTGCAGTGCTATATTATTTCAGATGTAGCCTCGTAATAAGAATCATTAAATAGGTATTAATATCGCACAGACGATAAAAAAGGGAGATGATAAGTACACGCAACGGGCGCAAAGAATCATTATTTATTTGATAGTGAACAACGAAAGCAACCAGAAGGGTTTCTAAGCGAAAATGATAATATATTAGGCAAATGATACGAGATCGTTAACAGAGGCGAGGTTTTTCCACCCGAACGTGGAAGTTGATTGCTCACTTCAGTAGGAAATAAAATCGGAAACACGACTGCACGTAAAAAAAAAATTACGGTAAGTAAATAGTAAAAGTAAAACAGGTAGGCCCTGAAAAGGATGTTTATAAAACAAACGTAAAATCGGTACAAACTTGTATTTTTTTCCGCCTCAGGTTTCTCAAGCTTAATCCCGTGGAGTAGTAAAGCCAACAGAAACCCGAAGACGTTGTGCCCGGTGAGCGTAATTACGGCGTAAACGTACGCTCACCGCCAACGAAGTACGAAGACGCAAGCTGCACTCGCCAGTTCGCCTAACGACGCGATGATGACGGCCATCATAGTTGCATTGTTTGTCACATTGAAAGCGCTCCCCATTCTCCTCAACTGTTCCTTATGATTATGGGGCTGGACGTCATTTGTCCACCGGCGCAAGGGGAGATTAGGTACGAGCTGCTGTGGCGTTCGGCGAACGATGGCGGCGCTGCTGTCGCGTGTGACGCTGTCCCGCAATCAAGTGAGTGGCGGGCACCCAGTTTCCCTACGAACTCGGGACTCGCCTCGTACGTTCGGGTCATTTCACTTGCTGGTGCTGCAATTAGCCTTCTTTTTAATGAGGGCACATTCCTGCTTTGCAGGGACAACTTAGACGTTCTCGGTTTCTTGCAAGGTGTTGTAACGACCCAACTAAGTCACTTTCTTTACTTTATTTTATTTTAGTTTTTTTTTTTGAAGTGGCCTTGCTAAGTCTCTTTCTTTTTTTCTTCTAAGGTGAGACATTTTGATGTCAAAAAAGAACAAAGAAAGACAGAGGACGTGCTGCAATTAGAAGATAGCGTGCTTGGAAAAGTTTTTCCTTCTTCTTCTTCTTCTTTTTTGTTTTGCAAGAAAGAACACGTGCTTGGCACTCTTCAATTATAAACTGCTCCGAATAAGGAAGGAAATTCCGGCCTGCGTACGGCTGCTGCACCTATCTTTAGATTACAGGCTAATTTGAAGATAAGACGCTAAGATTACACGTCTCAGCGTTAGCTCGGAACACTCTTTTATCATAATCACTCTTTCTATGACGACTTAAAAGGGCGAATGTTAGTGCTGCAGGCAGCAATACTTGGAGTGACCTAATGTGTGCTCGCTGCTCAGCCGCAAGCCCTCAGCCGACATTACAGCCGGCATTACGCCTCAGCCATTAAAGCCGAGGTTACCACAAGGAAACCTGTTGCTTTTAAGGATGCGACAGGATGAAATGGTCAGATACAAAAAACTCTACGTGAATCAATCCATGTCACTGTTTCTACCTTGGCGATCGATCTGTTGCCCATTTTTTAACTGCAAAGCTTCTGAAATAAAATAGCGAGGCCCCTTCCTGAAATACTTCACGCAAAAAAAAAAAAAAAGATATTTTGCACCACCTTAGGGTCAAGTGAACTTTGTTGTAAGACAACAAACACTGCGTCGCATGCCGGCTCTTTCATTGGCAGAGCAAAAACACTTTGTCGAGAGGAAGGAAGAAAGTTTACGTTATAACTACGTTCTACGATGCTTAGTCTTTTCTTAATTTTTTTTATATGCCGTTAAGTATCCGCGACGTGGTTCAGTACTCGGAAATTACTTCGACACGCTTGCTTCCAGTAGGAACCTGAAGTTTTCATCAGCTAAGCGCTCATATATTTTCAGACGGACTTATTGCGCAGCGCGGCATTAATGACAATTAAAAAAAAAACAGCTCTTATGTTTGCCACCAATTTATCACTCCGGTAGTTCTAGAAAACATATGCCGAATAATACGTGTGACACCACAATGCAGTGTTATTGAAATGAGAAAGTTCCCTGAAAGTAATATTGACGGAAGCGAGTAAAAAAAATTGCAAACAGTCGCTCATCAGTCTTCAATCCTGCAGCCACGCTTTGTCATCCACATGAGGCATCTTGGCGGAAAATCAGACTATGTTAGGTGGAGGTCCTGTACGCTTTTGCCCTGGTAAGAAAAAGAAACAAACACACACATAGAGAGAAAAGGAGGAAAAGAATGATGGATACCCAGAAGAAAATGTGTGGTATACCACCCTACATAACGGACGACAAAGGACGTAAAAAGATAGAAAATATAGAGAAGAAAAGAAATGTACCGCGACTATACCTTGACACTCGGTCCACACCATCAAGTGTTGTCCCAGTACCACAGTACAAAATCAATTAAATTAATGTGTTTAGTATTGCTTGCCAAAAACGACGATTCTGACACGTGTCATTCTAAAGCATTTCGGATTAATTGTTATCACCACATGATGTTCTTCAACGCGTATCTAAACCTAAGTACACGGGTGTTCTTGCATTTAGCTCTTTTAAAGGTCGGTCGCTTGACCAGTAAGCGAACTTTCGCCGTCGTGCCTGTGTAGCGATGCACCATAGTCGCAGATCAACCAGGGCGTAGGTGCAGTACAGGGTCACTTGTGTACCAAAATGAAAGCCATGTCAAGCTGACAACAGAACATGTCTCTTATTCCTAGAAACTGCAAAAATACTTTGTAATAATGATTGGAACCCTACTTAGCTACAGGTTTGCCAGGTTTCGCTACTTTGCGCCAAACTGGCTAGTTTTTCAGGCTGTTGAAGGGAAAAAAAAGTTGGCTTGGCTACTTGGCTACTTCTTTTCTACTTTTGATACAGATTAGTTATTGTAGTCGAATAATTGATCGAAAGATGTGTATCTCATAATATGCAGCAACTTTAGCAAATATTTGAAGCACTGGTCTTACAACCACGGCACTTAAAACCTTTTCAAGCTTGTCCATCGCCATCGTGAACCCGACGCGGGCGCTTTCATTTCAACCAAATGATGCAAAAGTTTGCATGTTGGAAGCTTCAGCTGGAACGGGAATTGCGGGATTCACAAGTGAGAGCTGTAAATACTTGAAACCAGTCGTCGATTTTTCGACGAATATATAAAACTACAAAAAAATCACAGGGTCGTTTGTGCATTCAGCTGAGACGACTCGAAGGCGAAAGCCATCTTCTTTTTAACGGCGAATCTGTTTAGCAAATCCTTCCTTGTGAGTAGATCGCAGAAAACTATCATCATCTTAACGGGTATGTGCCACAGTGCGGCTGCCTGACAACGAGTGCAAGGAAAGAGAGAGGGAGAGAGAAAGAAAGAGAGAGAGAGAGAAACAAACAGAGAGACGGAAAGAAAGATATAAAGAAGGATAAAGAGAAAAATTCTTGCGGAAAAAATTCTTCACGATTCGAACCCACGTACCCTCGATCCTATGGCGAGCGTCCGAACCACTCGGCTATCCAGGCACGCTAGCGGAGCATAGCATAGCCTTGTATAGTACAGTGTAGCTGGGGTGGGAAAGGGAAGTGAGCCTGATGAGGAGCAATGTGATGTGAGGAGGAGGGGAAGAAGGGGGAGAGAGTAAAGAGTAGTACAGAAAGAACGACAAAGAGATAAATAGAGAGAAAGAAAAAGAAAGACAGAGAGAACATCAACGAAAGAGAAAGAAAGAAGTAGAGACAGAGAAAGAGATAGATAGAAAGAAAGAGGAAGCAAGCATCGCGTCATCTAGCGACCAGATACAGCACCACCTGGTCAAGCCGCGCATGCGCAGTAGCTAAGCCACGCCCACCGACGGAGACATCGCGCGCAACCTCCGCCAACCTGGCTGCTGTTGTGCCTCAGCCCAAATGCCACAATATCACCGACCTTCGAACAGCGAAGGATACGGGGAATCGTGGAGTCTTCTCCCTGCCGGCCCCGACAACCGACCCCAGTCGTCGTTCTCCCGCGCTTCTCAACAAATGAGAGGAACATTCCTGAACGGGATGGAGGGGAGAAACAATGGCGCTCCGCGCACCTGCGGTGTCGACACTCCGACGCTGTGCAGATCTTCTCACCTATCTGGTCTTTTCCTGTGCAGGGGCGTCATAAACGAGCCCCCGATTCCCCGAAAAGGGTCATGTGACCTAGGTGTTAATCACCAACCATCGTCAACTGGACATTGACCTTTGGAAGCACAGGCATAAAGTCCCTAGATTTTTCTCTCTTTTACAGAGGAAGAAATCTAGGGACTTTACACAGACATGCTCTTCATAATGCTCCTGCCAGTGCTGCAGGATTGGTAGAATCCTGGCCACTGCTTGGAGAGGAGAAAGGGGGGGGGGGTGGACCCCTACCTTCCAATTTAATCCTGCGCATCAAAAAGCGCCCGCGCCTGTTCACTGAGGTCGAACGATGTAAATACATGTATATAAGATATTTTCTTTCCTCAACTCGTTGTGATAAATGCTCCGAGTACGACACCCACTCGTGGTCCCACCGGCTACGCTACAGAGTCACAACACTGAGAACTCCCGAGGAGAAAGCCACGCATCCCGAAGCTATGGACGCGTCGGTCGACGGGGAGTACGAGTGCGACGGGTTCATGCTTCGTGGTGCCAAGCTTTGCGCGACTTAGTGCAAACTGCACGCAAGTGCGAACTGCACGCACTTTTTTCTTCTCAGTCAATGTATTAGGGAGCCTACATGAACGGCCGGTCATGTAGGCTCCCTAGATGTATTTATCCTGCCCCGCCACCCTCCGAAAGCTTTGTGCACCTAGCGTGGTTTCGCATTGCCTCCAGGATCGGAGGTACCTCACCTGGTTTTTGCAGTGCCTCCGTGATCAGCCCACCTTTGACCAAGCTACGATGTCATGTGATGACGGTGTAGGCTTATGCCACAGGAGAGAAGGAACGAGACGGCTGAACCAGAAATGACTCCAGCAGGGAACACGAGCCGTGGCTTGAGGCCTTGATGTCGCGCGATCTCCGGTTTTGTTTTCGCCGCCCAAAGGGGGGGGGGGTGCTACAATGGCATTATGTGGCGTTACGTCACATGACGTCAGGCCAGAATTGGTGACGTCATGATGACGTCACATTTTTTTGCAATATGTGACATCATGATTATTTTTTGCGACACTCGTCCCCGACGCCGCAGGACGCGAGACACCGACGGTCAAATTTCGTGTTTGCTCAGGCATATCAGGCTTTCGCCTTTAAAAAAGTGTCCAGCACAAACCATGGGGTGCATCTTGCAAGGAGGGCAGTTAAGCAGCTTGTCCTGCTGATCTCAAACGCAGAAGCCCAGCGAGTTTCCTTATTGGCAGCTTTGACGAAAAGTGGCTTTAAGTAAAGAACGATGGTCTGCTGCTCTCGGTTCTACGGATAAATATGTGACTGCGAATGAGGAACTTGAACAGCTCCAGCTTTGATATCCCCCGGAAATTATTGCCAATATTAACGCAGACATATTACACCTGAACTGCAGCTGCGATTTGAATTCTGTGATAGTGTTCAAGTGTATCTTGTTCTCTCGATTTTAGCCAAGTTTTCAAGATTATCAATATCTGCTGACGCCTTATATAGCCGCTGGCTTTCGAGTATGCGGCAACGAACACGGCGTCCTAAGCGTCTTTCCAGCTCCCAAAATTGAATTTGGCACTTGACTTACACAAAAGGAAGTGTTTTTGAATACGTGGTTGAGACTCAAGGACTGTTGCTTGGTATCTCATTTTGCAGACCATGTATTGCTGAATGCGGCTTTAAATCGCAGTTGGCAGTGAACAGGACAGTCGAAAGCGCTCCGCATCCAAAACGCTCCGCACTAATCGGAATTACAACTCGGACATCCCACGAACTGCTTTCGCAATTTCTTAGGGTTTAGTTCGAACTGCCACTCAGGGATATTAACTGCTCGGACTTCATAAATCACGCAAGAAATGATTGCGAAACTGACTACAGTCCGTGCTTCAATCGAAGCAACTGTGATTTTAAGCACATTCATGCAGCACTCATCTTTATTGTCGCCACAAGGCCATTTCTTCTAGTCCTTTTAAGAAAAATTACGCAAGACACCTTAAGAGAGATCCATTTTAAGGACAGCGCAAGAGGCTAGGTTATTCTGCATGAAATGGTTGATGAAGTCTACAATTTATCCTTTAATATCTGTAATTCTAATTTCCAAGTTTGCATGTTGTATGTAATAACATTTCCCCTTACCTTTCTGCCCCCCTTACCACTTTCCCAGGGTAGGGTAAAAAACCGGAAAATTTCCTTCTGGTTAACCTCCCTGCCTTTCACTTAACCTTTCTCTCTCTCTCTCTCTCGCCTAAAAGCTTTTGCATTTATTCGTGTAAATAAGAATGTTGCCGTTTTTCTCACACGCGCCGGGCTATTTTTGGCTACTTTTACTTCCCTTGGCATAAGTTGGCTACTTTTTGGCTAGTTTTTCTAATTTTTTTGGCTACTTTATCTCGTTTTGACCTGACAACCCTGCAAGTTAGCTCACGGTAACACTGTGAAGAATCAGGTAACTTTTTGCGCCCGCTATCTTAACTTGCGAACTTCAGCTATATAGCGAAAACGCGAGTTCGACCGGCAAACAAAGTCTGCGCACTAAAAACAGTCGCTCGTCCTTGACTTTTTTTAAAAGATAATGTTTTGACATAAACGAACAGATTCGAAACATTAATCACTTATGCCTGATTGAAAGAGTCTGTAACGACTTCAGAAAAAGTTCAGCACTACTGTTTGTGCCCTCGATGCTATCCGAGTTTTAGTAAATCCAGTTAGACCCTGTTTGTCAACCGCTATCGGCGGTCTTCCGTTAGTTCTGTGTAGCAGCGATCGTTGATAGGAAGCCAGTATGGGAAGTAATAATAGACACCAAGGTTCATTACGCATATGAGCCGACCGTTGACAAAAGGTTTGGTCTAGTTACAAGGACGCGTAATCAGCGCCAGTGGCAGAACATGTTTATAGTAGACTAACAAAAGCACGTGTTTGGTTCACCTCCTTCGTTTATCTCTCTCCCTCTGTACTATATAAATGGTAGCGACCGTAACTGGGTCGCCTCGATGGTACTGTGGCTTCTTACGTACTTTCTTTTATTTCTAGGCCATCGCGATAAACGAGGAAGTACAGGAGCTCTTCCTTGCTGGTCATGTAGCGTACCACGTGCACCCTCTTGAAATTATTGATATGGTAAGCCTTTGCACTGCAAAAAATAGTTCCTGCTTAGAGAAAGCTAAACCGTTAATTGGGTTTCGATAAGAATCGCTCACAACATTGGCCCTAAATAAACGTTCGCATTCGGTAAGGTCAACTCTTTGGTTGCTTATCACTTCTTGCAATGTCACGAAAGTGCAGCTATAGCTACGCAGCTCTGACCCCCACTTGGAGATCAACTGCCACGATGCAATGTTTGCCATGTGGGCTTAACCTGTAGCAGTCGATATACAGGCGCTCTAACATGTTTCTGCTCTTGTAGCTATAAAGGTCACAAGGCTGATCCAATGTTCTGTGTAAACAGTATTGAGTATAAAATGCCAGTTGTGTGGTTGAATCATTACGCCTGAATCGCGTATTCTTGGAACGTTTGAATCACGTGGTTCGAAGGCGTTTCCCTCTCACACCTGTGTGTTGCAAGGACAGCCAGAGAAACAAGAGGAATATGTATGTAGAGAGTACAAATTCCCGTAACTCAAGGCGAATTAAGATATCACACGTTTTTCAAAACTAGAACAGAAAGAGTTACATCGGCAGGCTTTTGTGTAACCCCCCTCTCCTCATATTTTTTAGTTTTTCATGTGTTTCACGAGTTTCACACGCACACATACAAACGAGCGTGCATATCTACACGCTCGAACATGCATAAAGGGTGCCTGAACTCCCCATCCCCCGAAAAAAGGTTCTGGCTACTCCTCTGATTTAGAGACACGAAGATTATATACATGTCCTTCTATCCGGAACTGCGCTATAGGCATCCTGTTCACCAAGACCCTTAGCCGTATGCGAGTGGAACAGCGAAAGCTTGGCGAGCACACGACGTTCGGTGCGTTGTCTGTGAGACTGCAGTGCGTAGGAGCACACACAGTTCCGATGAATAGGCCAGCGCAGTTACCGTCTGAAGCTTCGTCAGTCGAAACCTCACGAAACGCGGAACAAGTGTCGAGACGATGGTAATCTCGTCCAAAGGAGTCAGAACGTAAGGAAACGCTGCCGCAAAGCACACGAGCCCATGGATTGAGACAGCGCGTGTTTGCACGTGCCCTAATAAGCTGTTTGCGCATTCAAGATAACTCACAGACAACGTGCGCAATGGTCACTTCATATCTACAAATTTTACATATATGAATAATAACACAATTAAACAAGAATGACGCGCACACCGGTATAAAGATGACACTGTAAGCCATCAACGAGATAACAGGGCTGATTCACACCATTTTAGGCACGCGATGAAAGGTAAATTGCGTGGGGTTGCAAGCAAAATGAACGGGCAGTGCGTTTGAAAAAAAAAAGGATTAATTTAACTGGCTTTATGTGAGCTCGCTAAGCTTCCCACACTACCGGCTTTCGAAAGAAGGCTGGCAACGATGCTGATGCTCTTGCTGGGCAGATGAGATAGGCCGAACGCAACGTCCAAGCGAGGCTCAACGCAAGGCCTCCTGTTCTCCAGCGAGCATCAAGCACGATCGCGCACATGTCCTAAGGCTTCAATGAGGATCTGCTTCGACTTAGGCTGGTTCCGTTGCGTTGTGGGCTTACGTTCAACTCGCACACTGTCGAGAGCGCACGCTGGAGCGTTATAGCATGGCGTTCAACTACCGCGCTGGTTCCAGGTTATTGTGAAGCGGTTGCACGCGCTAAATACGATAGTCCCACTAAAGCTCGTATAATTGGGTGTCGTCACGACGCGCGTGAAATCGCTGGCATCAAAACAAGTAGCTATTACGTGGTACTTCACATAGATGAAACATATTTGAACACGGGGTGTCGCTGAAGCTGCACAGTTTCGACAAGGGGCCGTGTCATCTTCAAGGCGGAAACAGTTGATGCCTTGAAGAGGACAAGACCACTTGTCGCAACATTGGCCCTACCGACTACCCCTGTTCAAATACATTTTATATCTCTTCAAGCTTTTATCTTCTCCTTAACTTCTGCATTGTATGGTACTTCGTAGAAGCTTGCTTACCGTTGCACACTTCTTTTCTTTATTGCCCGTGTTCTTGTTCTGCTTATGATTTTTTGCCGTATAGCAAGCCTGACAAAAAATGAACAGAAAATCATCCTTCATAAATAATGAGCAAAATCTTTTTTTTTTGTTCAAACCTTCACGTTCCCGAGAATTTGGGACACGTGTACGGGCCGCGCCATCTCTGGGCTGCGACTACGCACCCCGTGAAACTCCCATTGGCGACGTTGCACAGTATTCAAACTTTCGTGAGATCCTATAGGAATGGCTTGTGGCACGCTGCTATAATTTTACCTGGATGTCCCAGCACGCCCCTAGCTTATGCAACTTTAAATATATTTCCGTAATTATCTTCGCCTGTTTCCAATTCAGTACGGCGGCACGCGCGGTCGCCGCCGAGGAACGGTGCGATGTGCTCCTGTCTCGAAACGCTTGACATCTTGGCTTGTACTTTCTTGGCTAACTTAGTAATAATCTAATCAACGCTTTACGACTCCTACGCATGTACGAGATTAACATAAGTGACTCCTTCTTTAGGGCAAGAATGAGCACCACAAACAAATAGACGGAATGTGCAGATCCATATGAATAAAACGATGCTCACGCGACTGCGTCTCGTGCCTTCCGATCACCAGGCCGTCCTCCGTGGTCCACGAGGAGACGCTGAGGTATTGTCGCAGCGTGCTGGGAACGTGACAGCGGAATAGCGCCGTGTTGCCTCGTGGCACATAGTCGTCGTGCACGTGTGCTTCGAACTCCTCTAGGATCACTGCAAAAGAGAGGAAAATACGCGTGATGGCTCTTTATGTATCACCTGGAACATCTGTAACCAGGAAGTTTACGTAAACTCGTCAGGAAATGTCGGAGTTCCGCGCGAGATATTCAAACACAAATGCAAAAATCAAAGCAAAAAGTGGCTCCAAAACATCTGATATTAGAAAAGTAATAATTAGAATGCCGGTTCATACAAAACTAAGGCTTCACAAGAAACTTTGAGCTTGATTTTTTTTTTGCAGACTTCGTGCTGACATCATGAAAGCGAAATGAGCAATCACCCTTTGTAACACAAAGCTACAATGAAATACACATGAACTTCTGAGAAAGAAAGCTTCTTAGTGTACAGGTCGCTACTGTTGTGTTGATTAGTGGCGCTCCCATGTGGCTGTGAAGTGTTTGTATGAAGTTGAATAAAGGACAGTTGCTGTTTGGGTTCCCCGTCGATCAGCTGTCCCGCCACGGGCTCCTCAGGCACTCCGCCATATCCTAAGTGCCTGAGGACCCCCCCCCCCTCAAGAACTAACTGCACTAAACATAGTTGACGAGGAAGTTGTCGGGGTACGGGGATCGAACATGGTACCAATAGAGCGACGGCCCCGGCAAGGCGTTTGTCTCGCGTTCGTTCCCCGGAACAGGACGACTTCTGGTTAACTAAGAAGCTTTCTTTCTGAGAGATGCGTATGGATTTCGTTGTATACCTTTGTGCTACAAACGCGTGGTTGTCACTTTTGTTTTTCATAAGCCTTCCGCCACCCCCCTCCCCCTAGTGGCTCGTCTTTGACACGCAGGAGCGTGGTAAGTTGGGCCAGGGCACTGGTTCACGGAGTAACACCTAAAAAAACGGACGGGAACGCAAAAGAGGAGAAAAAAAATTCGGCAGATCCCACGCACTGTGGGAATCGATGTAATGCGAAGCAGCCAGTAAAGAGCTGCATACATCGCCTTTGTCTTTGAGTCAAATGAAATTATTCATGCCATGGCATCTAGTCCACCATATATCGCATGTTTGCCATGCACGCATTCATGCACAATCTAGTGTACACCATGCCAATGAAACGCATATTCTGTATATAAATGCATGACCTGTCGTTTATGTTCATCACGCACTCGTGTCATGCCATACCAATTTTGGTAATATCACGTTAACAAAACGTCCGGAAGCGCACCATGACAGTGGCATGTAAATCATACCGTACATGACATGCATAACATGATTCGCATGTTAAGACCTCTCATTTATGTTCGTCATACAGTCATATCGCGCAATACCAATTTTGGTGTATATCAAAGGAGCGAAATGGCCGCGAGTGCACCATGAGTAGAGCATGTAAATCATGCCATACATGACATGAATATTATGGTTTTTCATGTTACCACCTGTCACTAATGTTCATCATACAGTCTCATCGCGAAATACCAGTTTTGGTGTATATCAAGCTATCGAAACGGCCTCGAATGCACCATGAGCGTGGCATGTAGGACATGACATACATGGCATGCATGTCATAGTTTTCATGTTATCACCTGTTATTCATGTTCTTCATACAGTCACATCGCGCAGTACCAATTTTGGTGCATATCAATCTAGCGAAACGGCCACGAGTGCGCCATGAGCATGGCATGTCGCACATTTCATGCATGTCATGATTTCCATGTTACCACCTCTCATTTACGTTCGTCATACGGTCGCGTCGCGCAATACCAATTTTGGTGTATGTCAAGCAAGCGAAACGGCACGAGTGCGTCATGAGCATGACATGTAAATCATGTCGTGCATGTCACGCATGTCATGATTTTCATGTTACCACGTCTCATTTACCTTCGTCATACAGTCGCTTCGCGCAATACCAATTTTGGTGTACATCGAGCTAGCGAAGCGGCCGCGAATGCATCATGAGCGTGGCAATTAAGTCATGACATACATGACATGCATGTCATAGTTTTCATCTTATCAACTGTCATTCATGTTGTTCATACAGTCACATCGCGCAATACCAATTTTGGTGTACATCAGTCTACTGAAACTGCCGCTAGCGCATCATGAGCGTGGCATGTAAATCAGGTCGTACATGACTTGCATGTCATGATTTACATGCTACCACGTCTCACTTACGTTCATCATACTGTCGTGTCGCGTAACACCAATTTTGGTGTATATCAGGCAAGCGGAACGGACGCCAATGCACCATGAGCGCGGCATGTAAATCATGACATACATGTCATGGATGTCATGGTTTTCATGCTACCACCTGTTATTCATGTTCTTCATAAAGTCACATCGCACAGTACCAATTTTGGTGTATATCAATCTAGTGAAACGGCCGCGAGTGCGCCATGAGCGTGGCATGTATATCATGTCATACATGACATACATATCATGATTTTCATGTTACCACGTGTCAGTTATGTTCGTCATACAGAAATGTCTCGTCATACCAGTTTTCGTATGTATCCCTTCATTTAAACGACCGCGAGCGCCCCGAGACCTTGTCATGTAAATCATGCTGCACATGACATGCGCGTCATGATTTGCATGTTAGGACCTGTCATTATGTTCGTCATGAACTCTTGTCATGCCGCACCAATTTTGGTATATATAAAATTAACGGAACGGCCGCAAGAGCCCAAAGGCCGTGGAATGTGAATCATGCTGTTCATGACATGCTTGTCATTATTTTCATGATATGACCTGTCATTTATGTTCGTGATAAGGCCATGTTATGACACACCAATTTTGGTACACATCCGATTAACGGAACGGCCAGGGAGCCCAAAGGCCGTGGAATGTAAATCATGCTGTTCATGACAAGCGTGTCATGATTTTCATGACACGACCTGTCATTTATGTTCGTAATAAGGCAATGTTATGACACACCAATTTTGGTATACATCCGATTAACGGAACGGCCAGGAGAGCACAAAGTCGTAGGCGGCTAGATAGATAGATAGATAGATAGATAGATAGATAGATAGATAGATAGATAGATAGATAGATAGATAGATAGATAGATAGATAGATAGATAGATACGCTCAAAGTCGCAGAAGTTCGCTAAGAAATGCTTCGCATTTAAAAGCACGAACTGGCGCTGTTTGTGCTTTCTTCTCGTCTTTTGTGTTTTCGTCCATATTGTTTCTTTTGTTTTGGCTTTCGCTGTTACACCAATAACATTTCTGACACGCCGTGGTCTGATCGTAAGTGCATGCGTGGGAGGGGGTTAGACGCTGCCGTAAAACTTCGACCCCCCCCCCCCCTACAATGGAGAACCCTATGCACGCCTACGAATACAGATGTCAGAGAAAGGGAAACGGGAAAGTGAGATCTCAGAGGCTCGATTTCTCGATGTATCAGCGACAAGTATGACGGACCATCAGCAGCATGGTCAGAACTCGAGAAGTTTCGCAAAGAAAACGTTGCTTTAACCCTTTGAGGGTCGAATTTTTTCGCGAAATCCAGTCCAAAAATGTGTAATTTTTTTTATTGCTGAAATAAATTCTTCAGACGATTTTATTTAAGAAAAAAATTGTCTAAAATTTTTTTTCGTGATCGTAAAGTGACAAAAAAATCAGTTTTGTTGCTACATACATATGGTTTATTCGTAGTAAAATCAAGCAGAATCCTAAAAAAAGAAGCTTCACAGTTTTTTATGAATAAAAATTATGCATTGTATTAAACATAGCTCACAAACATACAAAAATAAGCGTACCAGACTACGTTTCCGGTTAAAAACGCTCGTGCTCAAACACTAAAAACTTTTCAGCGTGTGATAGTCTTTGAAGCATGGCTCCCCGCGCACGCGTTTCAGATGTCGCTCCTTGATCGTCATCGGAGTCTGAACTCGTCAAAACTCCTCGTCTGACGAACTGAAATCCAATGAATCAGATTCTGATCGGCAATTGGGGAATAGTCCGCATCGGAAGAATCGCTGCTCGACTCACCGGCAGCAGCGCAACCGACGCGCGCTTCCATAGCGTGAGCGAACTGCGTTAGTGAGCGCACGGAAGAAAACTCTATGGTTCTGCGCCCGTCCGGAAAGCAAAACGAGTGAAAAAGCTACAGTAATACTTCGTCTTATGGCCAACAAGACGTAGTTAGTTTTTCCGAGAACCCAAAACAGGAAACGCAATCACGGCGGCGTCGTTTGTGTAATTTAGCGCCGCGCGGAAACAGATGTAATCGCGCGCCGGGGTGCAATAAATGAGAGAGTAACAAGCGGTCACCCTTTGAGAGATTAGAAACCAAACAGCCATCCGCTCTGCGGGCGCAAGAAGCGAAAACCACCCGAAGGACGAAACCGAAACGAGCCGGACCGCGTGCGCGCGTTCTGATGCGAGACTACAAGCCGCCGCGCCTCTTTGGAAAGAAAACAAAAAAAGACGGAGAGACATTGGCGCATTAAAAAAATTACACGAATTCCCGAAGCGTGGCAGCACATTCCAAGCAAGAGAAAAGGGAGAAGGCGCGCGTTTGAAACCAAACCGCGCCGCGGGCGCTCTCGGTTGCGCAAGCGATAGCCGGCGCGCGGCGCGCCATTTTGCGAAGCATAAAAAAAGCAACAACGGAGAGACATCGGCGCATGAAAAAAATTCCCGAAGCGGGGCAGCACATGCCAAGCAAGAGAAATCATCGAAAAAGGCGCGCACTTTAAACCAGCTGCACCGCGAACGCGCTCGGATGGGCAAGCGATAGGCGGCGCGCCGTTTTGGGAAGCGAAAAAAAATACAACGGAGAGACATCGGCGCATGAAAAAAATTCCACATATTCCCGAAGTGTTGAAGCACAGGCCAAACAAGAGAAATGATCGAAAAGGCGCGCGTTTTAAAAATAAACGCTATGCCGTACATGTACGACGAAAACCCTTTGGTACCAGGAAGCTTCTGCCGTACATGTACGGCGAAAACCCTGAAGGGGTTAAAAATCGTCCCGCTAACTTTTGCAATGTCCACCATCTTCGCCTAAGCACCACTGTCTGCAGTCGGCAAAGAAACTCAGAAAGAAAAAGAAATGTTTCGAATAATCTGATATCATGCATGCACGAATCGATGAGTTTACGAGCCGCTCAAATTGAACCACACGAACTTCTTTCTAACGTGGCTAGTTAACCACTGGCAATCGAACAGACCTTGTCTACTGCACTCTTGTTCAACGTCCTGCCTCGTCCGCTATATGGCTGTCCATTTGTCCCGATTGATTGTCCTGCTCGTTCGCTCCACGCGAAGTAGTAAGGTTAACCGTGCTTTCAAATGTTGTAGTGAAGAACGGCTTTAAACAAAGAGCGCTGCCGATAACGTGCGCCGCGTACCCATCTAAAGCGGGATTTTGTAAGTAGGATTCGCTCTAAAATTTTTATAGCGTGCCGGGAGAGACTACTCCTCAATCATTCCCCCTCTCCCCTCCTTTTTTTAAAGACGACTAGAACGAAAACAACCACAATAGAAGAAAAGACTCGGAGTATAGCGACGTAGTGATCTACAATCTAGTTTCATGGCAAGATGAATGCTCGATTGGAAGCGGCATGCGACACTCATGGATCGGGCTGAGCACACACGCCCAGCGACTCGATGCAACAGCGGCTGTATTGGGCGGACCCAACTGCGCCAGCGCAGTGGAGCGCATCGGAAACCGATCGTACAACGGTGGCGACGACGTGTACCGTGCTTGCCCTTTCAGCAAGCGCTTATTGACTTTGCGATCTCCCGCTTGGCCTGAATCTTGGCTTGCTTACCCTCTGCCGCTGCCGGGAACGCGCTTGATGAGGTATCTCCCGAGGCCGTTCAATGTTTTACGCCACGGTTGACTGCTGGAGCGACCGCTTTGGTTGCTACTCGCGATAAGACCTCCACTTTTGTTCACCGCGAACTATACTTAGCGCGGGGCCATGCCCGAGCTTGGTATTTTCGTTTTTATATCTAGTTGTGACCGTCTAGGCACGCGATCATCGAACGGCCACAGCTTCGTGCTAAAGCGGTCTTCAAGGAGACGTCGTTGGTTGCGGAGCGTCCGAAAAAGAAGTGCCCAAAACTCCTACGCGACGTTGACATCACGCACCCGCTATTTGCTCGGGCTTGCCCCGATTAAACGGGCCACGCAATGGCACTGCGCTTATCTTACACGGAGCTCACTTGCCTGTGTGCTTGAAATGTTCATGGTCACGCCATGCGTTTAATTTGGCAGGCTTTGTTGGGGTCATTCAGGAAGGCAAAGCCGAGCGCAGTGACTGTGATTCGGTGAAAAAGCTGGAGTCATAATAGATTCTAGGTCGCTATCTCGGTAGACAGTTTGTTTTTCTAAAAGATCGTTACGTGCTGGAAGAACGTTTGTGCGTCAGTGTGGCCGTCAGACGGGACCTCAGAACCCTTACTTCACTCTTTCTCGCCCTCGCTTTCCTTTCTCACCCATTGCTAAAGTACACCAGAGTCCTCAAATACCTCTCATGGTCGCGAAACTTCGCCGTCACGCTATGGTGCAGCTTCATACGCTGCGCAAAGCTGCCGTAACGCGGCGCCACTGCGCCACAGGGGGCATCATTCGCATGCCGAAACGATTGCGCGGTGCGGCAAGAGCTGATGATCGTGGTGCTTTCTGTGCATCTGCTGCTTTATTTTTTAGAGAAAGCTGGAGTGTGGGCGTGGGACCACGATGCCGAACACGTTTTGCGCGCCGGAGGGCTGTTTCGTTTGAAGGAGAACAACCAAAAGGCGCGCTTACGTGCACGCGTATGTGCACATGTGCACGAAACACATTGATGCCTCGGATATCATCGTTTCCTGGGATACCAGTTTCAACGGCATAAATGTTGTTCAGAAGTGGCATCGAGTCGGCGAAAAGTGTATAGCTGGCGAGTCATCTCAGTTTCATTTTCTCAGTCATTAGGCTGAGTCATTCAGAAGCAGCCCTTGCAGTAATGATGTATTGATTTCCTGTTAAAACACTTCTCACAGTTTAACAACAAATTGAACGGCCTTGCTGGGTGAACAATCGGCTCTCTGTGCAATTAATAAATCGCGATTTCTTACGTGTGAATGTGGGTGCAACAGCCCAGATGTTTGCCTCCTTTGACAAGTAGCACCACTGGGGCAATATTGCGAGTGCGCAGTATTTGAGTTGAGGCAAATATTAAAAAGTGGAACCTATTAAAGCGTCGAGACTAACGGCGCTCAGCAGGCCACAGCGGTCGCATTTCGCTTGAGGTGAAAAAAAAATAAAAAAAAATTACCTTGTACTTTCATTTGGTCAAAGGCTTTAGATTACGCAAAATGGATATGGAGTCTGCCAGTCCACCATGCCTCATAATCATATGATGATTATGGCACTTCAAATCCAGAATTTTTGTGTCGTTTAGGCTGAAACCACCACGAGCTGCACGTTTTGAGCTGCTGCTCTTTTAGCCCAGGTGCCACGTTTTTACGTGTCAAAAGCCCGATACGATTACGAGACACACCATGGTGGAGAGTTTCGATCACTTGGGGTCCTTTAACAAGCACTGACGTCGCACGGTACACGGGCCTCTAGCATTTCGCATTAATCGAAATGCGACCATCGCGGTTGGAAGGAGTCCGTGTCGATGACGTCATATTGACGCCATATGTGACGTCACACGATTGCGTCTTCAACTGACATCGTCGATGGGTCAGAGGTGAGCCGATCCCGGAGTCAGTGGCACTCCACGTGATGTGCACAAAGCTTCAGTGGAGTCGGGTACGCGTTTCGCCTTGTCAGTAGAGTCTAGGCAATACGGTGGCACGGTCGTTCGTGGCAAGTATGGGTCGACAGGACATTGTTAGCAGCGCGCTTATGAAGGACGCCGAGGAGAGCCGAGACCGGAGCGAGCCCGTCGGCTCCGCTGGTCACCCTTCTCCAAAGAATGGAATGTTTCCAACATTCACTTTCAGCTAGGGAATGCTCGGAAGCACCCTTGTGCATAACTGAAAATAATTGTACAATATGCGCGTCTCAGCCCTTCCTGTAACAACTCAAGCTTCCAATTAAAATCACTGTCCCTCTTTATTACCTTTAATCTCTCATACCGTATGTTTAACCGGTCGCTCCAACGGCTATTGCTTTTATACTATTGCTTTTACAAAGATCAAGCGACCAACCACGAATTTTATCGTGTAACAAAGAGCACAGTTCTTTTCTGCAGTATTACGTTCATCTATTCATCGAACAGCCGTAATCAGGCTAACAAAAATATTCGGGGACCACAGTGTTCAAGAAGAGAAAACAAGAATCAAAGCTAGAAAAAAGTTAATTACAGCCAAATGAATGGAATGAACGCGGAACGTCCAAGAAAACATTGAAACATTGCGGCTATACACAATAACATTATCAATAAATTTTTCTACGTAAATGTCGCTTCAAATTTTTATTAACATTCCAAAAGCGCGCCCCTGTCACGAATTCTTTGTCGAAGGCCACTTGAATATGCCGGGTTAATTAAAGGATCCAGACTGCTGCCGCCGACAAGGCTAATAATTTCATTACGTGTATGCGTGCGTACCTCCTTAATCATATACAAAATACGGTCGCCGTAGCTGACGCAAGAGCTTCGAAAGCGAAGATTCTGCCAATGATTAGCCTTTGTACTTGGACCACCGGGAAACGTTGTTTTGAGTGCCGTCCTGCGTGAAGATAAACTAATAAGCTTGTGACAGCAAGTACAAGCAAATTCGCACGTGCCTTCAGTATTAATATTTTTTTCCTCCGGCATTTCAAGACTTTGGGGCCTTTCGATAAAAAGAGCCTTTTTAATGAAATCAGAACGCAGTGTCTGCTTTTCTTTTTTCTTTTTTTTTTTGTAGCGTTACGTCGGAATAATGTCGTACTATTATTTCATTATTGTTAGCTGTTCTTTTTATTTTATTGAAGGGTCTCGCGGAATAACTGCCAGAGGGCAAGAAAAGGTACGCTCAGACGTCCTTGTAGAATAGACTTGGTGCAAGCTGTAACGAAAGGACCTTTTAAGATTAAAAATACGCCAAGTTGACTGTTCGTGGCATCGCTGACGTTTAATGAGAAGGTCGAGCTAGCTTATTTCTTTTCCTTTTCAGCTCTTGTAGTCGAGACCACGGAAAGGCAAAGACGATTTCGTTGCGTTTAGTTATCAAAAGAAAAGGATCACGGCGGTTGACCAAATAGTTTCCAACCGGTCAGTCGGCGAACCGATCTTTTGGTTCCTTTAGTTGATAGTTCGTCAAAGCGGAAATGACCCGGCACAGTGGTCTAGTGGTTATGGTACTCGACTGCTGACCCGAAGGTTGCGGGATCGAATCCCGACCGCGGCGGCCGCATTTTCGGTGGAGGCAAAAATGCTTGAAGCCCGTACTTAGATTTAGGTGCACTTTAAAGAACCACAGGTAGTAGAAATTTCCGGAGCCCTCCACTACGGCGTCCCTCATAATAACATCGTGGCTTTGGAACGTAAAAATCCAACAATTATTATCAAATCGGAAATGAAGCAGTATTCCTCAGGCGCGAGAGCTCGCCCGCAATGCGGTGTATATAAATACGACTAAAGGGGAGATAAAAGGAAGGTGATAAGCTTTTCCTTCGCTGCACACAGCAGTTATAAGATGGCAAATCGGTTGATAGTCTTCATTAGTGCCACTTCAGTTGAAACATAGCACGGCGTGACATCGGATGGGGCTGGCATAGCGACACGCTTTATACGGAAGAATATTGACGAGGAGCGTTCGTTTGACGGATCTTCACCAATTTCTTCCGACCAGTTCACATAAACTCTCAGGGTCCGTTAGGCACACACCTGAGACGACTGGAAAGTCAAAGCCATCTTTTGCTTCTGCGCCGCCCCTCTCCGAAAGCTCTTTGCACCTAATGGGGTTTTGCATTGCCTCCAGGATCGGAGACACCCCACCTGGTTTTCCACTGCCTGCGTGACGGGCCTACCGTTGACTATAGGCTAAGATTCATGTGATGGCGTCATAATGTGGCTTCACTGTGGCGTCACTATAATGCCATAATGACAATTTCGGTGATTTGTGACGTAACGATGGCGTACATGGTAATGTCAACACGTGATGGTGATTTTTTTTTTTCATAACTCCTCTAGACGCCAACGGGAGATGCCTACGTTGGACGCCGGTGAATCTTCGTGTTTGATGAGGCATCTAAGGCTTTTGCCTTAAAATACTCTAGCTTCACCAACGTCGAAGTACGCGAACCAGAACCGAGAAAAGGAGAAAGAGCAGCGGCAGAGAAAGAAAAGAGAAGGAGCGCAGTACCGCAACGTAAACTTCGTAGCGTCATGTATACCCGCTGGAGGCATATATGTTCTCCCATCTTAACTACCTCGAAAGGCGCGCTGGTTGAACGCTCTGTCCTCTACGGGATTACGCAGCAAAACGGAACGTACACCCGAATGTGCTGTGTTCCACAAGTGTGCGCAATACAGAACACTGTTCTTTTACTACATCAAAGCTCTGTATGTCTCATTTCCAAAGTTTCCGGTTCGTTCGCGGTATTCCACCATTACAGCGATCTATGGTATTGCGCTGTCTTCGGCATTCGCATGCTTGCATCGGGCCCACCCTGTGGATAGTATCGCAGCAGAGCGGGTCTATTCCGGAGTGAGCGTAATGAGAATCACGCGAGATCACACGATGTGCTGCTGATGAATTTTTCCTGCGCTCGCTGGGCTGTGTGTTACGGCGCTGCTGTAGACGCGCGGTGTTTCGACGCACACTGCTCATGAAGCTTGTAAACTGTGCCCACCGTCGTTAAATGCAATTTAGCTCATGGCCCCTCGGCAGTGTGCAGTTTGCAGCCTGATACGATGGCAACTTAGCTGTCACTGGCATTTGGCTATTTGCAATTTTATTAACGCGTGAGGGGCAAACGCGTGAGGGGGAGACAGAAAATTATGTGGGTAGATGAGATTAAGAAGTTTGCAGGTATTACGTGGCAGCAGAAAGCACAGGACCGGGTTGATTGGCGGAACATGGGAGAGGCCTTTGCCCTGCAGTGGGCGTAGACAGGCTAATGATGATGATGATGATGATGATGACGATGATGATGATGATGAATTTTATTAAAGGAAGTTGGTGCCTAGCGCATATTAAATACGAAGCATTTCTTAGCGAACTTTGCGATTTTGAGCGTACCTATCTGTCTAGCCGCCTACGACTTTGCGCTCTCCTGGCCGTTTCGTTAATAGGATGTGTGCCATAATTTGTCTGGCATAACATGACTATATGACGCACAGAAATGACATATCATAACATGAAAATCATGACATCCATGTTATGAACAGCATGATTTGTATGCCACGCTCTTGGTGCTCTTGCGGCCATTTCTTTAACTTATATACCAAAATTAGTATCGGGTGACAACAGTGTATGACAAACGCAAGTGACAGGTCCTGTCATGCAAATCAAGACACGCATGTCCTGTAACGCATGATTTACATTACATGGTCTCGGGGCGCTCTCGGCCGTTTACCTAGATGAATATATACATAGGCGTGCGCAGGGTTTCCCGTGAAGGGGGGGGGGGCGAAGGTTCAACGCAGCGCCCCCCTACTAAGTCAATGTACGCGGCAGATTTTGCGCCCCCCTCTTAGGTGACTAGGGAGGTCAATGTATGGGGCAAATTGTGACCCCCCATGTTAGGTGACTAGGGGGGGCTGCCCCCCCCCCCGCCGTGCGCACGCCTATGGATATATACCAAAATTGGTACGACGACACATTTCTGTGTGGCGAAGATAAATTATAGGTGGTAACATGAAAATTATGACATGCATGCCATGTACGCCATGACATACATGCGCCGCTCATGGTGCGCTTGTGGCCGTTTCGCAATCAGGACATCTACCAAATTTGGTATTGTGCGACGTGACTGTATGAAGGACACAAATCACAAGTGGCAACTGGAAAATCATGACATGAATGTCATGTACAGCATGACTTACATGCCACGGTCATGGTGCGCTCGCAGCCGTTCCCCTAGCTTGACATACACCAAAGCTGGTACTGCGTGACGTGACTGCATGACGACCATAAATGACAGGTCCTAACACGCAAATTGTAACGCACATGTCATGTACGGCATGATGTACATGACATTGTCTTGAAGCGCTTCCGACTGTTTTCTTAACTGGATATACACCAAAATTAGTATGACATGACACAAGTACGTGACGAACATGAATGACAGGTCATGCATTGTATATACCAGATTATACATTTCATTATATAAAAGATTGTACATGCATGCATGAGAAACAGGTAATATATAGGGAACTAGATGTCATGACATGAATGGCTTCATTTTCCTCAAAGAGAAACAAGGCGATGTATGGAGCTCTTCGCCGGCTGCTTCGCATTGCATCGATTCCCACAGTGCGTGGGATCTGTCGGATTTTTGCTGGCGGCTGACATCTGATCACGTTTAGGTTACGACAGGTAATAATCTCTTGAACCATGGCGACAGTGTTTGCATCGCAAGTTCCAGTTCCACGTCTCCAGTGAATGCCTTCTTTTGCTGGCAGTATTGATGTGCAACATGCTCTGTAGCCTGGCCTTCCTTGATTCCACCTGCTTTCACATTGCCTAACGAGTGATTTACGCGGAGTGGGTGTTATACTAAAGGGCGGAAAACGCCACAAGCGTAAATGGGAACTTAATTAGCGAGGCATTGGCTTAGGTCAGTACGCGGAGGGTATTCATAACAACGCTCTTCCTATAGCCTAATAATGGCTGTACGTTTAGTTCGTGCAACGAATAACAACAAAGCATTTCGTGTCTCGCGATGCTCTTTTCCAGGGCACCTTCTGTGCCAACGCACGTCAACATAAGCGCGTGCAGGGAAGGCCGCATAACAGTTGGCTTCCACGCAGATCACCGTTCCCTAGCCAGAGAAGCCGCGACGTCCCGTTGGGGCCACAGCCTCTTGTTCTGCGCACGCGCCGGAGCGATTTGAGCCGCCAACAAAGGCCTCGCAATGCGGCTCCAATTTCCGGGACACGAGCCGCAAATAACACCTGGCAAGCGCGGAGGACAAAAGCGCTGCAGGCGTTCATTCGAGCGAATAAGTGAGGAAGCAGACACGACAGGCGCGCATACGACGCTGACAGGAACGTGAGGAGGATGAAGGTACAGGCATACAGGATTGGATGGAGGCAGCAGCGCAACCCGATGACATCAGGGCGCGCGGGAGTGATCGAGGTGGTGAGAGAGCGTGGGGCCCGGCATTGGAGGGCTTAGACTCGGCCCGAGGTCTTTGTGATTTCGTTGAAAAGCTGGCACAGCGCTCGTTTACTCAACCCGCCCGGCGGCAACGCAACTCGCCATGACGAGATCTTCACCGTCGAACTAGACCGACTAAAGGAACAGCCGCTGAGCGCCTCTTGGCAATTGGTGCTGGCAGCGTCGTCATGCAGGAGCCAGCATCTGTACTCGGGTTTCGACGGGGACAAGAGAAAATAATGCAGAAACCCACAGGACGCCGAAATGAGATAGGAATGAGAAAGAGAGAGAGAGAGAGGTAAAGGGGCGAGACTTGACTCGGTGTTGACAGGCAAGCAATGGCGGCCGTAACAATGCGCGCTCTATGGATGTAGCTATAGGAAGACGCTGTCGCGAATGCTCTTTTCTTTGTCTTTCTTTCCTCGACACCTGAGCGTGCTTCAATCAGCTCCAGGTCGGGTGACAACAGAAGCATAGGAGCTTACGGTTTACCAAACACGATAGAAAGCCGTATACTCTTACGTGAACGAGATAAAGAAAAATAGAGTGCGCGAGAGTTGACGCCCGTCCTCCCCAAGAATAAAGAAAACACTCAACGTGAAAAGCAGCTACGTCGAGATAATGATACATACGCAAAAGGGGAAAAAAATAAAAAACAGTGCTGCCGCTTGAAAGGTCGCGGCGGCGCTTCTCTTCTTTCGAGTAAACAGCCGGATGCAATTTCACGAAGCGCTTTAATTATCTCCCACTCTTACGCGCCTTTCAATCTTCGTTTCAGAAGGGGTTCTCGCTATTACGAGTTCCTGCACACTTGATGCCTTTTTACCCCCTTCAATATAGTGCTATACTCTATACTTGGTAGTTACTACAGCCACTTTTCATTCATTGTATCTTGTGTGCTTTAGCTAAGCGCTCCCACTATGAGCCGGTAACTTGCGCTTTCTTCTCTCTCCCTGCCTTTTTTTTTTTTTGCTGTGTTATGTTGTCACGGGAATTGGTTTGTGCTCTCATACATCATTTTGCCCTAAAGCACCGTGTTGCTGCAAAGCAAAAGCAGTCGAAGTGGAAAAAAAAACAGAAGCAAGGAAGAAAAAAAATATGAAAAAAATTCTCACAATTATGCCTGCGTTTAAAATACCTAAAAATATTCTCATCCTTCAAGGCGGGGGCATGTCAGGCTTACGGGGATAATCATCCTTATGAATCGTTGTCGTCCTCAGAGTCTGCGCTGACTTTTATAAGCCTGCTGCACGCACCTTTTCAACGCCTTTCACATCGGTCTCAATCTTCGGAGAAATATGCAATACAGCAAGAATAATGTGCTGTTGAAGTTTCCCTTGCGAGTCATATATGATTCCGTAGAAGAGGTATCATCAACGTGCCTCATTCACAATGATGATGCCTGTAGTGATGTGTCATCTTCTGTAATCATGATTGTGGGGAAGAAATTTCACTGTCGTCAACTTAACGTTATTGAGGACTGTTCGACGTAACCAATTTTGAGCCAACAAATGACCCCCCCCCCTCTCCCCCCCCTGCTCCGCTTTAGTAGGAGTCGTTGCGTATGGTTTTTAGAAAACAGTCACTGCGCTGATAACTAGAAAGACGCCTTGCATACGGCCATTCACAACATCTTATCAGTCACGTCAGGTGATAAACCAGGCTAACATCTTCGGAGATAGAAAGAATTGCTATCTATCTATCTATCTATCTATCTATCTATCTATCTATCTATCTATCTATCTATCTATCTATCTATCTATCTATCTATCTATCTATCTATCTATCTATCTATCTATCTATCTATCTATCTATCTATCTATCTATCTATCTATCTATCTATCTATCTACGAGGGCGGTCCGATAAGTACTTAGCCTCACCGCGAGAGTGGGACGCTATCGCATGAGACATATAGCGAGGTTGAGCACGCTCTCTTAGAGGGACACATGCAAAGGTCCAGTCGAATCGGGCTCGCGGTTTTGTTTTGCCGCTTGAGGAAGCAGGTGATTTTCGTGTGTCCGTTAAAAATTAAAAAAGGGCAATATCGGTCAGTGATTCGATTCTTGTTTTTCGAAGGGAAATCGCGCAGCGAGATCAAAGAGCGACTGGATGACGTCTACGGTGAGTCTTCTCCTTTGATGGCAACCGTCAAAAATTGGTTCAACGAGATTAAACGTGGTCGCACGTCGGTTTTTGGTAAGCCTCGCCCAGGGGCCCCGTAACGGCTACCACGGCTGATAACGTGGCAAAAATCCACGACCTCGTATTGGCAGAGCGCCGACTGAAGGTGCGCGAGATAGCTGAGACAGTAGGCATCTCAAAAGATCGCGTAGATTATATCCTGCATAAAATTTAGGGCATGAGAAAACAGTCGGCGCGATGGGTGCCGCGTTTGCTCATTCGGAACAACAAGCGCGTCCGTGAGACCACTTCAGAGCAGTGTTTGAAGCTATTTAAGCGTAATCCGAAGGAGTTCCTGCGTCGTTTTGTGACCGTCGACGAAACATGGCTCCACTGGTACACACCAGAAACCAAAGAACAGTAGAAACAGTGGACTGCACCCAGAGGACCTGCTCCAAAGAAGTGAAGGCTGTCGCATCGGCCGGAAAGGTGATGGCCACCATTTTCTGGGATTCTCAAGGTGTGATCTTCGTCGACTACCTTGAGAAGGGCAAAACGGTGACAGGACCCTACCACGCCGAATTACTGGGCCTATTCGACGCCGAATTGCGAAAAAAACGGTCACATTTGGTGAAAAAAAAAAGGTGATCTTCCACCATGACAACGCGACAGCTCACACCTGCGCCGTCGCCACGGCCAAGTTGGTCGAACTGGGCTACGAAGTGGTGCCCCATCCATCGTATTCTCCAGATTAGGCCTCGAGTGATCTCTTGTTTCCCAACTTGAAAAAGTCACTCGCCGGACAAAAATTTGAGTCGAATGAAGAAGTTATCGCCGCCACAGAAGCCTGCTTTGCAGCTCAGGAGAAAACGTTTTTTTTTTTTTTTTTTGACGGTATCAAGAAGTTGGAGGATTGCTGGGTCAAGTGTATAAAGTTGAAAGGGGACTATGTTGAGAATTAAATCGACACCATTCCAAAATTTTCGTTTTTCTTTTGAAGGCTAAGTACTTATCGGACCGCCCTCGTATCTATCTATCTTACCAGTCCTGAGTAAGAAGCCCGTAATTATACTTCATTGCAAGCTTGGCCGGCACTCACAATGCTGTGCTGTGCATATAGCCCAGGTGAACTTGTCTAGCAACCTGCGCGGAGCGCATCAATATCTCGTCGATCGACAAGCCCTAGAGTGAAATGCAAATGCCCAGGTTCCTTCTAAACCACTATCGACAAGCGATGCCAGAGATATTCAACCAACGGACGACACGTACAAAAAAAAAAAAGAAAAACTTTTGTTATTCGATAATGTACCTCGCTTTGATCAACTTTTTAATGCATTCTAACATGCTATAAGGATCGATGTGATTTTCGCATGCTTCATTTAATAATAGTTGTACCGAGAATTTGCTTTTTCTCTCAAAGCGGAAATCACGCCGTAGAAATTGATTTCTAATTTGGGTTAGGCAAGTCGGCAAACGGAAGCAGCACGGTAAATTACACATCTAAATACATCACTCTTTCGAGGCAGCGACATTTTACCCGCCGCCACGATGATAAATGAGCTGGGGAGTTCGTGTTGTTCGGAGATATATGCCAGTAGCAACGAACAGCCCTGATCGGAAAAGCACGCTCCAGTGAAGATCACTTTAGAAGAACCTTGAGAAACAGTAAGACGGGCATGAGGCTAGAGGACGCCAGGCGATTTGAACAATCGTTACGACTGTTTTTCATTTTTTAAACGTATGGGGTTCGAAAAGCTACTGTCCCTTTAGAGGGAATGACATTTTCTTAGTTGATCCCCAACGACGCTTAATTTAGGCGGCTGCCGTTTCGCTCGCCCAAAAGCTTAGCGAAATTCTGAGTAAAAGTGGGCGGCCTCTGCATATCAGCTTCTGCTCGTTTCTAGGCCAACGAGTTCTGAGTATTGACGTTCGTACGATGAGCAATACGTGGGCCTAACGTCTTTACGCCCCGGACGTAGGCGAGTAATTCACTTAAAAGGAAAAGGAAACTTTGAAGATGCAATTACACGTCTTAAAATATTACTGCCCTCCTTTTACCCCTCTCCATCGAGACCATTGGAACTCTTCCAATGTGAGGAGTCCTACACGAACTACAAGAGTGAGCGTAATTCTGTTTGCACAATATATAGATTTCATCATGAACAGTTCTCGATATTCCATTCCATTTTGTTTCCTTAACCATGTATATATGTCACAGTGTTTTATGCGTTACCGACAGAAAGTAACTAAATACATTACTCGTTACGCTAAAGAAAAAGGAACGCGTTACCGCCCTGCGTTACCGATGAACAAAGTTAACGCGTTACCGTTACAGTTACAAAAAAAAAAGTAACGGACGTTACTTCTGACATTACCCCTTGGTCAGAAATCTTAATCAGTAGGTCCTCGCCTCAAGAACCTACAATAGCAACTTTATAAAACCCATATTTATGTCACATTAAAGTGATCGCCCAAAGAAAAATTTTACCCGAAATACTGATTAAACAAGAACAATTTGCACAAATATGCATTACCTTCACAGTACTATAGTGGCATAAAGTTGCCTATATATTTACATGTGATGGCTTTTAACCCTGGGGCAAATGGGGAAGCTATTTTTCGGAATGGGTCAATAAACACAAAGTGATCGATTTCATCATCAACGCTCTCCGCAATGAAAACATCATTTAACAAACTTGCAGTAATTATGACAGTGTGCTTCTACTACCAAAATAAATGCGCAAATTTTGTAGCAATAAAGGAATGCTTAAATGACACAAATCTGGGGAAAATTATTTGCGCATAAAAACAAGTCTTTTTTTCAATTTGACCTGTGTAATTGCAGCAAATATTACGACTGCGTATGAGAAAGTGTTTAAGGTCAGCCTCACTTGCTTAGGAGTTCAGTAATCAGGAACGTAGGCGCAGTTGCAAATAGCAAGAAGCAAAACTAATTTTGAATACGAAGTTTATAAACAGTTCTAGAGTAGTGCAGGAACAGTTTACTAATGTAATAACAAACTGCTGAATATAAGCAACAGTTGCGTTTCAAAGCTTTCATCGCTCAGCTTGACTTGCTGATTAGCGAATACGTCCACACGTATACGCTAAACAGGTGCTCGACGGACGCACTATATGGTACTTCTGTATTCACTTTAAGGCTGGTGAACACGCGGAAAGTTTTCCTTGAGCCCGCTCATGGCGATGACATGCGGCGTCAAAGGCACCGACAAAGTCGCTTATCTTCAGTTGGCGATTACGTACAGTAGGGATTTCCGAAAAAGTCATCCTCCTTAGCGCTGGAGCTCACTTCGAGTCTTGATGTGCACAAGCCGAGCAGATCTCGACAGCTCGCGTTTGATGGTTACGAGGACCGCATTGCACTTCGCTTCATCGACAATCAACGACAACTTGAACATCGATAGAAAGTTCGCCGAAACAATAGCAGATCCATTTCATAAATTTCAGCAATTTGCTCCCCATTGCAATTTCCCCCGCGCAAAATAGGACCCCGTGCGGGCTCGCTTTGTCAACGCTTGGCGGGCCGACAGCAGTCTGCCGCAGCGATAAAATAACGTCGGGGCGAGCTCTGAGAAAGGCGCTCCTACAAAACGAATGAATTTTGTCTGAGACTGCAAGGATAATTGGAATGAAAAGTAACTAGTAACGTGAAACCTCACGTTACTGAAAAATGGTAACGAAAGTACGTTACCCGTTACAGTTCCAAAATAGTAACGAGTACGTTACTAAGTTACTGAAAAAAGTAACGCGTTACTAGTAACGCCGTTCCTTGTAACGCGTTACCGCCAACACTGATATGTCGACATCAGCTATGGTGCTACATGTGTTAGAGTGGCTCGTAATAAAAGTATAGTCAAATCAACTGCATATATATTTATCGCCGTGACTATAGCTTGATCAAACATGATATTTTCTTACTCTACATGACATGGTAAAATTGATAGCGTATGTGGACCATATTCCTTAGTGACACTTCTTTCATGCTAGAAATGAATATTTTTGAACGCGAGTGTTGCTGAAGCCATAGTTACGACAAGTTGTCTTGCCTTCATCAAGGGAGCAACATGACAAGATCACTTCTCGACACGTTGGCTCCAGCAACACCTCGTGTTCAAGAATATTGCCACGCGCGCCTATTTACTTATTTTGATGCGGTTGGGTTTCGCCTATAAAAACTCTACCACCGCTCGGCGCAGGCCGCCGCGCCGCTATGTTTAAGAAACATTGTTTTAGACTATATTCTGATACGATTGGGCGCAATACACGAGTGGCCGAGTCTATTCTGGTGCTGTAACGTGAGCCCCAGCGGTAACGCTGGAATTTTCGATCATTCGTGTATAAAAGACGACGCGTGCCACCAACTATCAGACTACCAACGCCTGTGCTTGCCGCTTTCGCTGTACTTTGAGTGCCGCTTACTGGGAAGAAGTACGCCCAATAAAGCGTTTCAGCTTCACCAGCCACGTCTTTCTTTCTTCACCGTCACAACCAAGTGACAATATTCACCTCTTCAAGCCTCTGTCTTGTCCTGAACGTCTTCATTCTTTCACGGTAGGCACACAGGGATTCCTTGCACGTAATTCATTTTAGACACTATTGATTAGGATTCTCATTTTTCTCTATTTTCAATCGCATACTCAAAGTTAGTCACTCAGAGCTATGGCTCAAAACTCTGCGGATTTATTCTAGCTCTGTCTAGGTGAGATTGTATCGCCGTGACTAGAGCAACGATGGACCTTGCTAACTTTTTATGAATGTCCAGCTTGCCACTTCTACTTTCCGCACAATGATGGAGTCGGCAGAGAGTGCGAAGTATGTTTTACTTTTATCCTCTCCGTTTGGGCTGCTTCACGATGAATTCCAGTTATCGCTCTTTCGGAAGTATAAGATAGCATTCTGTATAACAAGTACGCGTTGTAATGTCATTACTGCTTTCATTCAAAAGAAAATTTTAAAAAGAGATGACGTCATCTTCATTGGAGGTGGCTGCTTCTCGTTACGTAGCAGCAACATTTAGGAAAAAACGCTTTGAAATGAATGGTAATAATCACTTGCTTTATCACTTTATTGTTTTAAATTGTAGCATTCTTTTAGAGTTAGCGATATTGGCAGTGTGTGTCATCTTGTTTCGCATTGGTTTCAGTAGAAGCAGCTTCAGTTTTCATTAAATAGCCCCATTCTGTGTTTCCCTGTCGATGCTAAAGCCATATCTTACGTTCGGTTTTGATAAGAGTGGAAAGATTGAATTAATGATTGGCACCACTGCTTTAATTGAGAAATGTTAAGAACCATGTCGTTTTATGCTCAGCAACTTGATGCGAAGAAGCCTGCAGAGATGGTAAAGTTAATTTGTCTTGAAAAGAGAAATTGTCTTGCTGTCAGATAGTGCTGCCAATTGATTTATGATCCAACTTTTCGTCTTGCTGACTGCACAGAACTTCTTGGTGCCAGCCGTAATGAATGGAATTTTCTCTGTCTGTAAATATACACATTAGCTTGCATTTATTATATTTCCCACAATTGACAACTAGTTAGTAATTACATAACATGGAAACGTTAACCGCAAACCTTTAGGGCAATATAACTTATTAGAATAAATAATTACGCAATAGAGGTTGGTTGATTCGAATAAAAAAAGGGGGAGCAGGAGGTGAGAAACGGGAGCATTATCGCACACTACTGCTTAAAAAAATTCTGCAGAGCTCTGATAGACTTCCGCGGAGGTGACAGTTCAGATCGGCAGTCTATGAAGTCTGTTCCGACAGAGACTTGTCATCAAGGTCGGCCAACACAGCAGCTAGCGAAAGCCTGGGCGCGCTGCAGCGAGGACAGCGCTAATGAACGTGTTCGGTGGTTTCCTCGCTGCCACAGTGACCTCACGCAGCACTGTCATGCATACCGATTCGGAAAGCAAAAGACTTCGTAAAAGCCATATTAAGCCACAGTCGTTATACTTCGCTTTGAATAAATTAATAGCCAAACGCGCCACTGGAGGTAGTTTTAGTGTAATCTCGCCCGTGGCATGCCTAACACATTTTTAGCGTTTCGCGTCTTTGGTCATGTTTACAAAGCGCCTTATGCTTGTCCAAATAAAGAAAATTCAAAACAACATTATACAGGTTCAGCGTAGGTCTTAGCATCCATACCAAGCAGAGCTTGCCTGGGGGGTGGGGGAAATGCAACCGCCGCGATAGCTTAGCAGGCAAGATGTCGCATTGCTAAGCTCGAAGACGTGGGTTCGATTCTCGGCCGCGGCGGCCGCATTCCTATGGTGGCGATACGTAAGAACACCCGAGTCCTTAGATTTAGGTGCGCGTTATAGAACCACATCAGGTCGAAATTAATATGGAGTCGCTCATTACGGCGTCCTTCATAATCGTATCGCCATTCTGGCACGCAAGAACGCCAGAAAATATTTCATTATTAATTAGATGCTCTAACGGCTCAACAACGTGCTTTGTAGCACAACGATTATGCGCTCGCCAGCAAGACGAACCCTCCCCCCCCCCTCCCCCCGTATTCTCAAACAAGCCTCGACTCGAATTTCACCCTTCACTTGACTGAGCTTAGCACAGTGCCACCGCTCGATTGAAAATGACTCGGCGGTTCTCACGAAATGATGCCAGCTATCGCTCATATGCAGTGAACATTCCTGCCGAGAGGTGGATCTGCCATCGACATTCTCGAGTCAAGGTGGAGCGCCAAGTGGAGGGACGTTCTAGAATACGGGGGGAAGAGACCGCAACCACGTGAGCTAGGAGACCGCGAATTACGCCACCCATTTCTGCGGGATGAAGCTATTTTTCTTTTATTTCAGCCTATGCGATCTACAGGCATCCGAGTTTACTATTATACTGACTGGCTTCAATAAGAAATAGAGAGAGAGAGAGAGAGAGAGAGAGAGGGGTTTATTTATAAAAAGGCAGAGAGGTCGGCCTGAGCGATAGTATGCTCTAGCCTGCTACTCTACACCGGGGGTGGGGAAAGGGGAGAAAAAAGAATGATGGATGACGATGGTAAGTAAGGGAGGTGAGTATGTACAGTCCCGTCTAGGCGGCGCAGTGCTATAGCCGCGCATCCGGTCCAGTGGCTTGTAGGAAAGCTGCGACCGCTCTTATGACCACAGTTGTGCTGTTGGCGTCAGGCCAAGGACCCAGCACAACCTCATCAGTTAATGGCCTATTATGCACTCCTTCAGTAGAGGAAATCAGTTGCTGTCGTTCGCGTGCGTATGCTGGGCAGGTACAAAGTATGTGCTCAAGTGTTTCTGGCACTTGACAGTGATCACAGTTGGGACCGGTGTCACTGCAGCCGAATATGTGCATAACGTCTTGTGAAGGCCACACCAAGACGAATTCGGTGAATCATACTTATGGTATGTCGTTTTACTTTACGAGGCACAGAGAACCTCATTTCGGGGTCCCATTTGTGTAATCGCCGGTGTCGTCGCTCCGGTTTGGACCAGTGCTCAAGTGTGAGGTTACGCATTGCGTACCGAAGCAGGGCGTTCGTGTCTGGCCGTGAAAACGCAGTGCGCACTTCAGGGCCACTGGTCAAGGCTCCTTTAGCTTCGGCGTCTGCGTATTCGTTTCCCGTTATGCCGCAGTGGGCAGGAATCCACTGGAAGGTGACGAGGTGGCCATTTGTTGAAGCAACGTGAAGAAGCTCCATAACTTCTATGGCTAAAATATAGTATGGACCTTGTCTCATGACGCAATTAATGGTTTGCGAAGCGGGTTTTGCATCGCAGAATATCGTCCATGTACGAGGTTGCTCTCCAGAAATGAATCTGATGGCCTCGCGGATAGCAACAAGCTCTGCGGCAGTTGATGTGGTCTTGTGGTCTATTTTGTACCGTTGAGCTATAACCATCTGTGGGATGACAAAGGCTGCAGCAGAGGTACATAGCGTGGTAGATCCATCGGTGAACACGTGCACGGTGCCGCCGTACGCTGTAGGAATGTGTTGTAGGGTCAGTTGTTTGAGGCCAATTGGTGAAACTAGGGCCTTCTTCGTAATCCCAGGAATCACAAGGCTAACAGGCGGTTTAGGCAGGACCCACGGAGGTGTTTCAGGAAATCTCGGGGAAGAAAACCTTAATGGTAGAATGTTTTCATGCCGTGATATTGCTTTTGAAAAACTGCAGTTTGGGTGGGTGGCGCGGAGTGCTGATAGCCGGTGCTGCCTGTGTCGGGTCAACAGGCGAAGATGCACTCGAAGTGGCTCGCAGCGCATGTATACACTGATGGGACAAGCCCGAGCTTCCGCGATGGTTCCATTCGTTGACGTGCAGCGTGGTAGGCCCAAGCATGTTCGCAATCCTTGAGCTTGAATACTCTCTAGCGTGTTCACACAGCTCGGTCTCATGTTTGAGAGCACCGGCATGCTATACCGTATATATCCTACAAACAGCGCATTGTGGAGTTGAAGAAGTGACGATTCTGATGGGCCCCATCTTGCTCCTGCTACAGTCCGAAGAACAAGAACAAAACTTTTCAATTTTGATTTCAGTGCTGCGACGTGTCTCGACCATAATAGATCCCTGTCTATGATTACCCCAAGGAACTTGTGGTGCGTTACAGTAGGTATCGCCGTTCCATTAATAGTTATAGGGTATCTTGACATATGTTTGCGCGTGAATGCGAGCACTGCGCATTTGTCAATGGAAATAGTGAGACCCTGGCGCCGTAAATATTTAGCTGTTAACGTCACTGTTAACGTCGGTGGTCTAGTGGTTATGGCACTCGACTGCTGACCCGAAGGTCGCGGGATCAAATCCCGGCCGCGGCGGCTGCATTTTCGATGGAGGCGGAAATGTTTGAGGCCCGTGTACTTAGATTTAGGTGCACGTTAAAGAACCCCAGGTGGTCGAAATTTCCGGAGCCCTCCACTACGGCGTCTTTCGTAATCATATCGTGGTTTTGGGACGTTAAACCCCAGATATCATCATCATCAATAAGAAATAGACGAATGGCGGACGTGCGTAACTCCAGAAAATAAAGGAAAAGAATGTAGCACTTAAATAGATCAATTATGGCGTATTGAAGGCATTTGTTTGCTGCAGGTATCGTGCAATTGTGTCGAAAACAGAGCCAGCAAGTTGCGTCCCTCCAGGATTTTAACCGACAGGACTTGATTTAAGCTGACCCAGGAAAAATCAACGCGATGAAGCGCTCCGTGCGGCTAACTTATAGTACTTATGACTTTCATGGACTGTTGTGGTGATGCGTCAGCAAGTTATGAGGTCGTGGTGAGTTCTTTTCCAGGGATGGACGAGCATTCGCTTGAGTTTAGACGAGGTATCGCGTTAATGTTTCCACCCACTTAATACTAACACGGTTTCTTGCGCACAGTATATGCTGTGGCGGTGCACTGCGTTACGGGTGGAAAACGTTACATCGTCAAAGTGGGATGCTGCGCTACGCAGTACGGATTTAAGGACGCAGCTATGGGCAGTCCAACGGGCCCACGACGTGGCGGACAGGTTAGGCCTATCTGTCCCGACGTGGGAGCGGCCCGCTACGTGCTAGTTTACGCACCGACGGACCTAAATAAAAGTTTTTCCATACCATACCATACCATACCATACTAGAAGGAATGGGTAATAAGAACGGAGATTAGCTACAAAACATACTTGCGGGGACAAGTAAGACGTCTGTGATTTCAACCGAATAAGACGATGAAGAGCGCAGGCACTGGCATTGTAAGCAGAACTTACGTCAGCAATCATTTAATGGTTGTATAGCGAGCCGTTTTAGAGAGCAGCTCTTTGGCGCCCGTTCCTGCATTGAGCGGCGTCACCGTTGCCGTCGCCGTTGGTGGCGTAACCGAAAGACATGAAAAAATAAAATGAGAAATATTACCCAGGAGCGAATGGGATTTGAACCCGGGCCCTCTGCGTGGTAGTCGAATATTCTACCCCAGAGCCACGCTGGTGGTTGAAGCTCACTGGCAAAAAGACTCTATGCAAGCGTCATGTCGGGCATGGAATCGCATTAACCTATGTAATATAGCGTGGCAGAAAAGTGAAATAACAATCAGTCATCGCACAATGCTAATTGCGCAACGAGTGTGTGATTTAATGCTTCCCATCCACTGCAAAGTGCTCAGCCATAATTCTTCATCGTCATCAGCCACATGCAGCATCAACAAATTGTACATATACCTTACAGATGTGTAGCATGTACCTCGCTTATTCGCGGAAAGACGAATAATGGCGTAATGGCTGCTGTCCTATTTCACAAAAATTATGATTTATGGCGTAGTGATACCTTGCGGAAAGCCAAAACTTCAAACACAGATGATCTTGCCCCAACACGAAGCTGCACTCAGAATTCGCATTAGACAGTATCGTAATCGTCGGTGAATGTTTTCATTTTCAGCTTTTGTTAGCACACTATCTTTCTTCAATTTTTGTGTTTTTTTCCTATTTGTATATTTCTTTTGTCATGGCACTGGAAAGAACATACTCATGTTAACTGTGGCTATAACATTAAAACTTGTCTTGCCATCTCTTTCATCGACCGGCGGGCATGCGAAGAGATGTTTTCACGAAAACCGGGTTTAGGTTGACAATGTTAGCGATACGGCGCGTTACACAAGTAGCAATAACGCTTCCTGTTATTCGTGGAACAAAACTTAAGGATACGGGCGCACACAAAACCCGACAACGCTCGACTGTGGACGGTCGAATCGTTTCGTAATTTCTTCAGTAATGCTGCATGCCTCCATGGAAGGACCAGCTTCTGAAACGAAGCTTCGTATCGAGTGACACGATTCTTGTATTGTGTTTATGAAACGGGGATGGATAGCCGGGGCGTTATATAACACGAGCGTGAGACATCCGATACGCAGGGAGAGTGCGCGCAGCGGAGGCGTGCAAGAAGTAATAGAGCGAAGGATCGGTTGACGATCATCAAGATGGCAGTCGTAGAAGAACTATTGCTGCTACTGCAACGAATTCCTGGATCGTCGCCGGAGGTAATTGGCGCTGGGAGTCGGGTGGGAGGAAAGGGATGCCGAGAAGGAACAACCATGGAGGCGGGGGTTGAAAAAAAAACGAAAAAGAGCAACGGCTCTGATAAATGATGCTCGACGCGCGGAGAAGCGAGGGGCTCTGGTCGAGGCGGGAGGAAAAAGAAATCGAGGGATCGCGGCGAATCGACCGGAATTGAGCTCGCCTATGCGAGCCCGGACGCTTTAGATAGATGGTCCTCCACGAGTCGGTCACAGGAGCCGAGGCACGCGCACGTGTTGTGAAGGGGACGCGGCTGGAGGAGAAGGATTTTCTATTTTTTGTTTGTTTCTGTTTCTGCAGTGGCAATATGTGGTGGCATCGGGTTACGCCGACTTTGTTTGGTAACGTTGTCGGTGTGCGATCACCTCGTTTCGCCAGTACTCGACTGGAGAGAGACGGCTACCATGTTCTGTGTTGCCTGCCCGTAGCGAGCGTTAACTTTAGTAATCCACCCTGTAAAGATAAAAGTACGAAATTTATTATTCTAGTTTGAAATGGCGATCTTTGAGATGGAACAAGTGAGGTGGTCTAATTTGCGTTAAGTTCTCTTTGGTTGGTGCTCAGTTCACCACGTCGGAACTTGCCCTACGTTTTACTGCTTTCGCAACAACCTAGTGAAATATATCATAGGTCAAACCAGCTCCTCCTCCAGAGGAGGCGTTGGTCTAACGATGGGCAACTTAACTAAAGGACGACGATTTAATGTCTTGGATGCAACATACGTACAGTGCTCGGCAATTGAACCACGATACTCGGAGCGCTTGGCTACTGGTTCGTTGGATCGCGGCAGCCACCATTTCTATGTGGGCAGAATGCGATAACGTTCCCGCACTGTGCCTGGCGTGCGCGTTGAAAAACCCCAAGTGGTCGAAATTAATCCGAATTTCCAGTACGACAGGCCTCATTATCATATCGAGTTCAGGCAAATAAAAGTCCCTATTCACGCCGAGAAATGAGCAGAATGGTCCACAAGGTTTCGCAAGTAAAGACAAGCAATTGTTGGTCTATATAGAACAAGCTTAGGTTTTCGTTACTTTCACCTGATCGACGTTGTTGACGTTTCAGTCAGATTAGCATTGCTGAGAAAGCGTCACAGTTTCGTCTTTCTCGCAAAAAGTGAAAATAATTGTGGCATGACGTTTCTTCTAATTTGGGGATTAGAATTAACCTAACAGAAAATACTAACCCTTAGATTAAAGAAGAGGTTATCAGAAACTCACAGGTGAGCATAAGTAACAAATCTGATGGTTTTATTTTGTATACAAGTGATTCTGTGCAATTCATACGGAGTAAAATTTTCCGAACGGCGTGAACGTATGCAGACCTGTATTAGCCAGGTGCTGTAGCCATTAATTATCGCATATGTTCGTCATCAAGCGGGTAAGGTCATTTAGAACATTTAGTTCTAGTTTAGCCACTCTAAGCATCCCGTGGTTAATGGGCATAGTTCCAAGGCTCAGTCATGAAGGTGATGAATGTCCTCCGTAAATGCAGGTTCCGGGCAGCTGTATGAGTTTTAGGGTTCTCACTTGCAGATCCCCAGGCGCAACTGATAGCAGGTGCCAGGGCCAGCCCAGTCCGTAGCTTCCGAAGACAAACTTCCGTAACCCAGAGAAGTTTGCGGAGCAGGCAACTAGTATACAGGGTTAAAGTGAACGTACGTCCTGTCGGAGCATGGACTTCTGGGGACGTATTCACACAACTTCTCTTTCGTAAAGACGTTATCCCATTGGTCAGGCGGCTTCTATAATTATATATTCCGTATCGTGATTGGCTGAAATATTCTCTTACAAAAATACTAACGTTTTTAGTCTAAGATCTTTTTGTAAATACGGGCCCTGATGTCAGAAAATCTGAGTTCCGGGGAAACGAAGATAGCGAAGGTGGTGGATTGTCACCTACACAAGTCGTCGGTCACCACTTGGAGGAAATACAAAAAAACGTTAGTAAAGGCCCTAACGTCACCTTTTTGGGGAGCCGGGAGTGCAGCCATCTTGGGGGGTCATTTTCGTTGGCTTTTACGATTAGCTCAGAAGCAATATTATTTGATGAGCTTGTGTTAGGTCTCTGGCCTGATGCCAACAGCACAACTGTGGCTATACGAACGGCTGCAGCCTTTCTTCAAGCCACTGGATAGACGCACAAACAAGAATTGCCCCACCAAGACGTGCCTGTGCCTACGCACCTCCTTATCTTATCGTCATTCATCACTTCCCCGTCCTCCTTTTCCGGAACAGAGTAGTAGGCCAGAGCAATCTATAGCTCAGGCCGACCTCTCTGCCTTTCTACAAATAAATCTCTCCCTCCTCTCTCTATCGCTTGCTTTCTCGAGGTACGAACATCGAACTTTTACTGCGACCCCCCGTTGACAGCAAGTACTGCAGAATCTCGTCAGAACGAGAGCTAGGAAACTTCTGTAAAATGTTTAATTAAGCAGACGTGCCCCTGCATATTTCCGTGTCCCGTTGAAGAAGAAGACGAGGACTCGCGCTGTGATCGTATGAGAGCTCGTACACGTTGCTCGCCGGCACTCACATTGGCAGCTCACAAAACCGAACCGAAATTTTCAACACACCACGCTTCGAGCACAGCTTATGTCGCGAACGAAATGTGCAGTGAGAAAAGGTGAAGGCAAAAACTGTTTTCTCATTTTCCGGAAGCGCCGAGCAGCGAGTGTGTCTCGAGCCCGGTTTCTATGGAAGTGTGCAGGTTTTTATGGCGAAGCTGCTAAAGCCGAGCTGGTTTGGTCACAGCGGTGTTCGCAGTTATGTGTCACAGAAATGGGGCCAGTCCCACTACTCGCCTCAGGATTAGGCACAGCGATGTTCGCAGCATAGCCCAGCCGGGAGGGGGCGAGTGCATAGCGAGAGGGAAAGCGTAGCATAAGCCAAGTACATGTGAGAGTGAAACCTACTGTAGCAAGAAGAGTGAAATAGAAGAGAGGGAGAGGAGGAGAAAGAGGAAGTGAAAGAGAGCAAAGCATAGCTAGGCAGACAGATGTCCAGGCAAGAGAGGGGAGAGAGAAGGAGGAAGTGGCGAGGAGAAGTGCAGGTGGTCGAGCGGATAGGAGGACAAACGCGAGCGGGGAGGAGGAGCGGCAGGCGCAGGTGGTATGCCTCGTCATCATATCGTGGTCTTGGCACGTAAAACCCCAGATATTATATTATGTTTCATATGACTGTCGCAAGATCAGCAGGGAAATGTGCGTGGTAACGTTCTCGATATGCCAGTCGGTCCTTAATTCCCGTGTAACTATTAATTGTTATTTCTCCTTCTTCTTCTCTGGTTGTCCTTCTATCTGCTCGTAAAAAGATCACTGAAGACGATAACAGTAAATACGTCGCGGAAACTAGGACTAAGCAAACCCTTGGTATCGTTCTTTCAAAGAGAAAAGGTAATAATAATACAACGAATCCGTCAGTACCTCTGCCTCTCTTCAAAATTAATGAAAATATGTTTCTTTGTAGCAGTGACCGGTTGTACGTCACGGTTGGGCCATGTAGGAAGGAAATGTTAGGAGAGGCCCAGCCACCACGTCTGCATTGCAAAAAGTGGGGCGAAAGTGACGTCATCTTTGTTTTGTTTTGTAGAAGAGATAACGGGAAGTGCCGAAGAAGGTTATGCGTGGCTTTAACTACCAAGGGACAGTGGAGCTCAGGGGAAGTGTCAGCGATGGAATGCAAAGCAGACCCTGGCTTAGGAAGGTTTAGAGGAGTTGAGCATTGCAATCCACCGCCTCGCCTTTTACCGAGGAGAGTTGGCTTCACCACCAACGTCATGCCACCTGTGCTAGGCGCGACTGGGCATTGGTTCTCCCTCTTCAACAACCAGCGCAGAACGGATAAGGGCACGATAGGGAACATAGACGAGCGCTGTCTTCGCAGCGCTCGTCTTCAATCTCATACTTTGATTTTCCCTCGCCGGGGTCCACCCTGTATTAAGCTATAAGACATACCCCGTGCCCGTGATTTGCAGATGAGAGAATTGACCATCACAGAGCTCATAGTAAAAAAAAAAGAAAGTCACTCTTATTTCCGCCTCACAGATGGTGCCACTGCACGCTCTGGCGACGTAGATTACTCTGCTGTAAGAAAGCCTGTTTGAGGACGTGCGTTTATCGGCACTGTTGCCGGTTTGGCGTACGCTCGGGTAAATGCGTGGAATTCTTTACTGAAAGCTCTCTGAACTGTCCTCGTGGTAAGAGGCACGTTAGGCTCTTTTTGCACACACGCAAACCGAAGTTGTAGTGACTGTCGCTTATTTAAAAAAAGAAAGACAAAAAATCCCATCAGACGCTTTAGTATATAGTATATCCTGAGCACCAGCCATGACAGAATTCAGTTTCCGGTGCAACCAGGTGCAGATACGGCGCGCTCTTCTGTTCGGGCTCAGGACTGCCCAAAGAAAAAGAAGAAAAAGGGAGGGAAAACGCAATGCCATCATCGTACATCAGCTATCGTCGGCGGAAATTGCGAATCAATGGCGTTTTTTGCTCGTTTCCTTCCCACACACGTTTAGCGACGCCCTGCTTGCTTACATCCCGGCCGAGCATTCCCTCCTTCGCAATTGCTGTAGTGGTCGATTCCGCGAAGGAAATACGGGCGGCAGTATAGACGGCAGCCGTGGTATATCCGAGCACGTTGCATTGCACCGCTGCACGTGAACGAGCGCTCAAGTACGCCACTTTTCTTTATCGCTTTTCTTCGGCGGAGGGCCTCTTTCGGCCGGTTTATATCTCTTTACATTGCCCCCTTTATTTTTCTTCTTGGATTCTGTCCCAGAGAACTGTCATAAATCATAGAACCCTTAAGCCTAGACTTCCTCATTCCCCTTGCCTCGCTTCCTGCCCCGTCAGTTAGTGTGCCGCCTTGCGTTCCCCTGGTCGTTTCGGTTCCTACCCCTTCGTTTTCATCATTACGGTTCCCGGTTCGCAGTGCCGCGATAACCAAACGTGTTTACGCTATCTGAACTTGCCTTTTTGGTTTTTTTTTTTTGCTTCCGGCGTCGTATAGGCGATTTTCTTTACCATTCGTTCGAATCCTTTTGTGATATGGCTGTCTAGAGGACGTGATCTGTAAGAGCGCTTGGTATCGGAGTTATGGCAATTCGGCACAACATTGCACCGTTTTTCGTTCGTTTGTTTGTTTCTTTGAAGAGGAGCAGTTCGAGATTGAAAAGATTCCTCCATACGGAAATCCTCGACAGAAAATGGAGAGTTGCTAGAGCGCGCGCGCCTCTCTGATTGTGCGGCGATTTATGATCTGTCGTGGTGCTCTTTGATCCGTACAGTGTTTCCTCTCCTGCCGCTTCACGACGCGCGAGAGATTGCGAACATGTGCTCTCTTTCTCTCTCTCTCTCTGGGCCACGAGATCGCAAAGGAAATGCTTTATGAACATCCACTACCCGTCCCAGCACTCAGTCCCGGAGTATACATTCTTCTCTATACGAGCCACTATTTGATTTGCGGCAAAAGGCACGCTGCGCCTCACTCTTCGTTCAGCTCCTATACACAGACTCTGCGTCCACGAGTGCAGTACGAAATGCTTCCTCTTTTCCCTGACTATTCCCTATAGGACTCTAATATCATAGAGCTTGTAAAGAGATGACCTACGGATGAAGCTGGTGCTTCAGAGCTCACGAGAAATTGCGTATAAAAAGGTGTATTAAATTTCGCTCATGCATATCGGTTATAAACATGCGAACATTTCGTGAACAGAAAGCACAGTGCTGGTTTCGGAATTCGATTCGAAAGGCGGTTACATATCCGAAACTGAGTCACGCAAAACTTGGACTTCTTTGTGTAGCCGCGGTGAAATCGCGATGAAATATTTGACGTTAAGAACGAGCTTGTTTATATACCCGCATTTGGGTCTCAGAGCGTATGGATGCGCACTCAATACCTCCACCTGCATATCACAGGCAACACCGCAAGGGTTTCTGGGACGACGTTTTAAATCTTGACGCGTTGCGGTTTCTTTAACAGCAAACGACCAGAAACCCTGCATGTTGTTGCCATGTTACTGCAGCAGGCAGTGACTATATGACATATTGATGTCGTCCCTTAGAATACGCCTCGCACACTTTTCCCTCAAAACGAAGTTAATGGACGCTCTGTCAGAAGCTTACGCAGGAAAATACAGCGCACAGGTGTTGCTCTATGTAAGCGGGCACGCGAATTTCCCATCTCGGCCAGGATGGCTCGGACTTCTTTGGCTTTATTGAGTTTCTCTGGTGATATTACAACCATTATATTTCCAGGCGTTTGTACATCGTAAATAATTAAACAGGGTCCTTTTTGACAGGTGTAGCGGCTATCTTATTAAAAACAAGAAGCGGAATCTCTCCTGCGCGGACAATGATTCATGTCGCACCAAAAGAGAAAGTTAATAACCGCTTGTCCACGAAATCTGGCTGCAACGCAGCAACTTTCTTTTGTTTTGATAACACACTTAATAAAGCGTTTCTCTTATCGCTTTGTACTCCTTCCACTAAACGAAACAGTGCTAACCATACTTTTGTGTGTGTGTGTATGTGTGTCATTTCATGGGTACTATTGAACGTTTATGTGAAAAAAAAATCAGGATAAACAAAATTCGAGGATAATCCGTGCCCAAAAATCATTAGGTGCTTATAAGGCACGTCGTTAATGGATACGACGGATTACATTTTACCTCCGTGGCTTTTGGTCCTTGAACGTTCGCCAAATGCGAGGTAAGCACTTCGACATTCCAAACCAAATCAAGTGCAACCGAGCGTAGCTACATCCAAACACACGGTATTCAGCTGACAAGTAAAATACATCCCTTACTCGAATGTTCAGTCAATAATACTCGGGCTTCCAGTATACGCAAAAAACAATAGTAATCATCAAAAAGAGTTGCCGCAGAAACTATTTTCTCGCACTTCCGACAACGGGCGGCACTGAAAACAGTCGACGTGGTCCTGACTGACAGCTGGAGTTGAAATTAAGAGCTCGGCGAGCAATTGTAAGGCACGGAGATTGCTTAGCAGCGCTTTATACGGAACAGACCGCGAGCTCAGCATTCTCTGATCGCGGCGCTGCCGCCGCCGCCGAGGTGCCCAATAAGCGAGTGCCGCCGTCGCGGCTTCGCTTGCAATCTACCTCAAACGCAATCCTCGGCTTCCCTTTCAAACACGCGAGCACGCAGATGCGCGCACGTATATATACGCTCACACATGCTTCGCTTTCTCCCCTTTCTCCTTTCGTGCCTGTCTCCCCTTCAGCTGCCAGCGCTTTTTTGAGGACGCCTGCGTTGTCAGCAGGCTCTCTCTCTCGGGGAACGAAGCAAGATTGAAAGGCTCCAGCCGCCGTTCACAGTTGGAAAACAGTGCCAGTATGCACATAAACGAATTCCCGTGTTGCCGGGACGCATAGCCATTCGAATCTGTCAAACGAAAGGAAACGGAGGGGGACGTTGCCGATGTGAAATGCTACTCGACAGCGGCATGGGATGACCCTCCCCCCCACTCTTCTCTGCAGTCTCCAAATATAAGCGCCTGCACCATCGATCGTGTTACACACGTCCCGCCGAGTTTTTGAGAGGCAGTTTGACGCGTTCAAAGGCTCGGGTTCCCAAGATGACAGAGGGAAAAAATATCGATAAACAAAAAAAAAATGTTTTAACCTGCAGTGTATTTTTTTTTTCTTTTTCCTTAATGGAAAGTTATTCCTCCACTATAAGCCACAACGGAGCATGGGATTGAGAGTGTTGATGTGTCTATGCATTGTTTGGCTGATATGTATATCATGAGAGGCGACACTTAAAGCGATCGTATGCCGCATGCTACATTACCATGGCAATGAAAAGGACATCTATCACAGTTGCCGTCTGTCGAAAGGGGATCTCTCTGTAAAGTAGGGTTTCAGAACAATTGTGACTTCGGATATTATTTCGATATAAATTAGTAGCTGTGCGTTCATATTTAAGTAGCAATGAGTCAAGACAATACGCGAACTTATGCGGCGTGCTCATTCAGATTATTGACTCGCATGACGTAATATAATTTCCTCCTTAGCTGCTACCGCATAGGCTCTTTCATCAGGAGTCACTTCGTCAACGTTCTTGTGCTTGGCCCAGAAGATGATTTTATGCATAATCCATTAAAATTCATTGCACTGAGGCGGCTAAATTATCGCCCGCTGAGCATACGGCCGCTACTGCAAACTCGTCCCAAACGACGATCGTTACGAAAAGCAGCGAAACCAAGCGTTGTGCTTTTTGAAAACGACTGGCTTGCGTGAGCGGATTGGAGTGCGTATAGTGCTGTCGTGCAAGTACGCACATTGACCGTTTTTGTCTTTCATTCCTTTCTCTTCTCATGCGTGTGTCTCCCACAGCGCAGAGTAGCTTACGAGGGGCACTTCCGATTATATGCACTGCTTTCTCTTTCTTTTTTGAGCATCTTGCTGAAAAAAAAAGTGCGGTATTTGCTCCACGTGCAGTGATATTGAGTATAGTGCGTATAGCTTCTTGACTTTGTGGTTGTAAGCACGGTAACCTTCCTGCTGACACGTGCTAGATCTATGTGCTTCCTTTCTTTTTATACCTACTGTCTCGCTCGAGGAGTGTCGTGCGCTACTTCCATTTGAATGTGATCCCAGTGCACACAAGTCGCGCGCAGTCACCATTACGCGAACCTGCTCCTCTGCCTGTATGTCCTCGTTCATTACATATACCCTCACGTCTCCGCTAACCCTTAACCTCCGCATCTTAATGATCGTAGCCTGAGCGACCAATCACGAGTGCTGGAAGCGACATCACAAGCGGAGAAGGACAGAAAGTTAGGCTATTGTTGGTCGGCGTTTGCGCTGTCTGCATGGTTCTGTTCTCCCGTGTCCGTGTTTGCGCGCCTTACTTTTATACACGATGGATCACAAGCGAGTTCTCCTGGCTGCGAAGGCCTCAGCATCCCTGCGGGGTGATGTAAGATATTTTTTTTTAAATAAAAGTTGTTCCCATGTGTCCTTCGATGCACATACAGTGTTAAGGCATTTATTTAGCTGCCCTGAGCTCTTTCTGAGAAACACCGAACCGCGACGTAGCCTCGCCTAATGTTGATGCCAGCCTCCTACGTCTAATGTTGGTGGCGACGTGTCAACGGTCTAACAGCGACACACACACACACACACACACACACACACACACACACACACACACACACACACACACACACACACACACACACACGCACGCACGCACACACACACACACGCGCACGCACGCACACGCACACGCACACGCGCACGCACGCACACACACACACACACACACACACACACACACACACACACACACACACACAGCGGGTAAATACTAATAAGAATGCTCTGACGCTTGGATTTGAACCCTCGGCCTCTAGTACCGAAGTCTAATGGTGTAATCGTTAATCTACAGGCGGAAACCTCATTTAGTTGAATAGAAGAGCTTTAAGAACGTCCTGCGTGCAAGCCACGCGGTTATTCAATGGGAAAAGTTGTCTGTTATTTACAACGCTGTTATAATGTCGTCATATCACCTTTCAATGCCGATGAGTGCGTTTAGGAGCAATAGTGTTTGAAACTGGGCGAATTGGTTGATATTCACTGTAAACGCAGCACAGCATGGACGGGAACAAAAATTCGAGAAGAACAAGGGAGAGGCACCTGTTCGGTGTCTAAGCGCGCTGGCCTGCAGGCGAGACATTCGTAAAGGTTGTCTATTCCGCCTGATGAGGCATGTGCCAGTGGCGCAGTGGTTAGCATAATTAAGAGGTGATTACTGGCGTACGGGGACAAGAGGTGAAAGGTAAACGCGGAACAACGCTAGCGTGGTCCCGTGTTCCTTCTTCATCTTGCTCCATCTACGCTATAGTAGTCACGTCTTTTTATGCTCGATATCAACTAGCCCTGCATTCCTTCTTAAGTGCATCGGGCTTCCGTATTGGTTGCCAAGGGTTCAAATCCTAGCGCGCTGTTGTACTATAGTAGCAGGAGCATTTTATTGGTATTTGTAGTACAGCTGCAGTAAATTTGTTTTGCCCCATGTTTTCTCGCTACATATTATTCTAACTCTCCTTTTTTTGAAGCAGCTCGTTTCATTGCGTGTGATAACTCGTAAGTGCGTGCGTTTCCTGTCGTCATTTTTAAATGCGAAGCATTTCTTAGCAAACCTTTGGCACTTTGAGCGTATCTATCTATCTATCTATCTATCTATCTATCTATCTATCTATCTATCTATCTATCTATCTATCTATCTATCTATCTATCTATCTATCTATCTATCTATCTATCTATCTATCTATCTATCTATCTATCTATCTATCTATCTATCTATCTATCTATCTATCTATCTATCTATCTATCTATCTATCTATCTATCTATCTATATGCCTACGTCCGGATGCTCTCATGATAGCCCCCTTAACTTGGCCTAGATCAAAATTGGCTTCGGAGGGTAAGAGGACTTGACGACTATGACTGTCGGGTCACGAGATGAATAACGTCAAAATCTTGTCACGTACGTCGTCAAACCCTTTGCTCCAGACACGTGCGGCACATGCCCGTTTACCACGGGCCGCGGTGTACGGTTATACGCCACAGGTGATTGACAGTTTATATCTACCCAGGAACGGCGAGAACAGGCATTGGTAATGTAATTGCAAGAGGGTTAAAAAAAACCGACATCGGCAGCGTTTACCCAACGAATAGAAAGAATAAGAATTACGATCCCAGCAGGAATTGAACCCAAGCATTCTGAGTGGCAATCAGGTATTCAACCACAGAGCCACGCCAGGTATATAAACAGGTTTGGAAAAACAGCCTATGCAGACGGAATTTATGTGCAACGTTGATTGTGGTTGTGGTGCTGGCTATGTAATTTTACAAGAAAGCAATAAATACTACATATTTACTCCCATGATACAGGCGTCATATCAGATTAACGTCTGTTGTACCAGTGTTGATTCCGCTTTTATAGCAGTCTAATAAACATTACATATATATTCCTATGAGTCAGCAAGTTATATTGAAGCATTGCTTCGACCCCGGAGGAATACATTAACAAACGTTACGTATGATATTCACATGATTGCACCCTAAAGTGCACTTAGTTTTGATAATACTGACTTATGTACTCTGACGTGAAGGCTGACGTTACGTCGCACCATAAGTTACCCTTTAAACGCCAGTGTTGTCGACGTGCCTGGTAAGCCCACGATGTGCACACAGCTACTACACTTACAAAAACACGTCGATCCACCTCGTAATGCTTGGCTCAAAGCCATAAAATGCAGAATAGACGTACTCGCTGACTGCTTCGCATGAAACCGAATCCCACAACGCTTGGGATCTGCCGAATTTTCTCTGTCTACAGTTCGTGAAGCGTCGTTCACGCTCCCTACACTGCAATACTTAGAAGAATGCTGCGACAGCGTCTTCACCGAAGTGCACGCTGGCATTTAAACTGCGCCGCCGCTCTGTCTCTTAGAGCGGAATTCGTGCATCTCATCACCGAGCGTAATTTATGCTCGCCGAAAGAAAAAGAAAACGCAAGGGTCCGCACTTGTGCGTTCGCGTATATATGCTTGGCGTGACGCCTAAGTCGTGGTCAAAAACGCTTTTTAGGCTAAAAAAGCGTTTCGCTTTAAACAAAACGTTCAACATGAGTAATAACGCCTTTTCTCCTTCTGTCGTGAGCGGAAGCGAATGCGTGCGCTCGTCCGTGGCGAAGTTAATTAAATGCGAGCGTCGCCGGGACCGGCCTGTATAATTAGTATTCGGCACGCGAACGAGGCCAAAGCCGCAATCGCTTGCCACGAGAGGCTTATTTATCAAAGCTTCGCGCTCGAAGGCCTCTCATGGTGTGGCTTCTTGGTTCTGAGAGGCTGTTCTCTCTCGCTATGAACAATTCTATGCTCAAGTGCATAGCCGACTCATCTGTTCTTGTTATTTCATTGCCGAGCTTTGATGGCACGCAATAAAGGCCCGTTCGAAATTGCGTGTTTGCACACAATGAAGAATTTTAATGAGCTGTATAAAGAGAAATATCTTTTTGTTGTTGTTGTTGTTCAGTGAAAAGAAATAAACTACAGGATTATAATGAATCTTCCGCGCTCGCTTTGAGCGCTGTAATGCGCGTTCTCGCATGGAAGGTCGTGATTTCCGCCGTCATTTCTTCTACGCCTGCACGCGTTCCATCACTGCTGACGCGGCTGGTGCAGAGTTTATTGCCAGGCAAAGCAGGCCCGTATCTTTTTATTTTGCTACTTTTCGTTTGAAATAGCTATTTTATCCTACTGGGCTCGTATTCCAACAGACTTGATTCCAATCTAAGGCCCCAGAAATGTTTTATTTTCGTTATTTTCCTGCCCCATTCTCTCATGATTTTTTTACAGGTTACGCAAACGTTAAGTGCGTTGATTTTCTCGACTATTTTCAGGTCTCTCACGGTTTCTGACGTCGCTGCGCAATGAAAAGCTCGTGAGTATTTCGTCACTTCTTACGCTTTTGTACTTGAACTGAATGGTAACGTTCCGTCAACGCAATCAACGTACGCATTTCGCAGCGCTGCTTCGTGCGCGATTTCACACTCCGTGCATGGCCGCAAGAGTGCGGTTGAAAGACGGGTATAGAATGAGGGCACGCTGCGGTACGTACGCATAGTGAGTTTTGTGTTTGTATGCTTAGGCGTTGGCAAGGGGGGCAAGGGGGCACACTTTAAAAAATAGTCAAAAGAGGGTCACGGCACCGTGACTCTCTTCAGGTGTCCATTTGACCCCTTTTGGAAGGTAGAAGCAGAAAAAGAGAGGTAGCATATCGGCAGGAGTGGCTGGACTCTCCTGAAGCGCGTTTCGATTGCCTTCCGTGATGAAGGCGCCGTTGTATACGCCATACTAGAGTTACTGTATATGCTACCTTTAGGTAGTAGAGTTCGCATCTGTCTTCCAAACGCCGCTAGCAACCACGCATTGTGGAGAAGCTGGCGCTCGGGCCAATTTTTGTATTTCTCGACGGCGCCGCTGCAGCGAACTGAATTAACACTATTCATCGAAAGCCAATGTTTACGCCGGTCTTCGATACGCCAGACATGTTAATCGGCGACACGGTAGGGCATGTCGCCTGCACACCGCATAGCTCTGGTTGCTAGCCGGACCTATGCGCAACTCTGCTACCTAAAGGTAGCATATACAGTAACTCTACGCCATACATAACGCGCGTTAGCCGTTCAGCGCTGTTGTAGCGCGCGCTACCTCGCCTCGCTCGCCGACGGAGTCGGGGTGGCGCGCCGCCTCCGCCTTCTCTCTCAGTCTCATCGGTCTATTGGAATGCCTTGCGTGGGTGCGTTGGTTGCGCGGGTTGCGTGTCTTGCGTGTCTTGAAGTTTTGTGTCCGAGCAAACATGCGCATCTTCTGTGGCGTTGACGCCATGCTCCGGGCCCGAAGTGACGCTTGGAAGGCGGAGTATTCATGGAGCCGCGGACACGGACAACGTGCGCCTGTTGACGGTGAGTGTACTGCTTTCGTAGGTACTAATTATACAGCTTTAGCTGGGCGTCTGCAGCAGCTTTGCGGAAGTAGGCTGCCAGCCATTTCCCACAGCAGCCAGAGTCTGCGGGGCTGTTGTGGATGCCCAACTAAAGCTGTCAGTTAACGAGTTGACATCGTTATGCGCGTTGCTGTACAAGCTCCCATAAGATGAGCGATGCAAACAATTATCACGGGTCATTGTTTGCTGATGGCACATTCTGTCTGCACTGCTGAAGGTGCAAGGTGTCATTTTGAGATACGCTTTAGTCTACTTCATAATAACATTCCCATCACCCTTGAGTGTGCAGCGTGCTTCCGCCCGTGGAAACGTGAAAAACAGTCTGTGCACAGAACGCTTAGGCGCACTATATATAATGGTTTTTGTTGACCTAAAGACGGTAGTTTGAGGTGCAGATATAGTACGATGCTTCCAGCACGTACGCGGTAGTCACTTAAGTTGGACACGCCTCGCCGGTAAGGTGAAAATCTCGAAGCTTTCGACGGCGCGCGTTGTTGCGGCCGCCGCCGTGCACTCTTTTCACTCGTGTCTGTTTGCTGTTTTCGTGGTTTGCCAACATCTGCGATGACGCTATAATAGAATCAAGTGAGCGTACGTGATTGTGGGAGTTATGCGCGCTAATTCTAGCATATGACATGTCTGATCTCGACGTAGACGGCGTCTGCGCGCTGGGTGTCGTTCTGGCGCTCGTACTCGAATGTGTTTATCTGATTATTTAAGGATGGGTTACCTTTGTAAAACATGCGGTCAGTAACCGCTCACGGAGTGCTCCTGACTGCCGGAGAATGCGCTTGGGTGTCGTAATATGCCGGCGCAAAGCCGGGCGTATTCTGAAAGCAAATTTTCAAGCGAATTCTCAGAAAATAAGTGCTTTCATTCGTGTATAGCCAGTGCCTATTTCGAAACGAGGTTCCCGCCGCCTTTTGCGTGAAAATTTGTTTTTGTTGCGAAATTATTTCAAACGAGACACTCGTGTAAGATCTGTGTACAGTAAGGATGTGTTGTAGAAAGGGTGGTTTTAAAGACAAATAATCAGTGTGTATGTGTTGGTTATTCCCAGAATCCTGGATCACTTCTCCCGCCTTCACTCCAGTTGACAGCCCCACTCGGGAAAACGAAGGTGTCGAAATGGTCTGGCGCCACACCACTCGTGATAGGAAAATCAACAGCGGCGTTCGCCCTGTCAACGAGGCAGCCGGTCTTACATTTCCTTTGGTTGGACAACACGACATAGCAAAAGAGGCGAGTGGCACCCACGCAAAGGAGCCTAAATCAATTTCGTTTTTGTTTAAAAGAGGCTCACATCATTCTGTGCTGCAAGTTTGTCGCCAAGTGGCGTGTTACGCGTACAAAAGCTACTATTTGCAAGTTGTGTTTTACACGATAACGGCAAAAAGCTTGGTTCCTTACCATGCCTGTTTGTATTTGTTGTTTTGTTGTAGGCCTTCATTATGTCTGTGTAAATCACTTATTGTGTAGGTTTTGCAAACTCTTACTGCAAGTCCGTTTTCTCATCATAATGTCACGTTCTGCTTTCCAGATACAATTTTTCATGGGTGCTCACGCTGAACAGGAGCGACAACATAGCAAGTCACAAGTTTGATGCCTCCAGCCGTCACCACATTATGATTTATCCATAATCATAAGCAATAAATATGGAAACATGATGCCGATTTCGGCAGTTTATTTTGCACCATATTACAATATGCATATCACAGTCCCACATCGTAGTTGGGTATACTCATATAAGCATGCAAATGAGGAACACCTCAACTTCTTAATCGGAAATTCCCGCTTTTATATTACTTTCGCTGGAAATTATGTGTTGTTTTTGCGAGTTTTATTAAAATAATGCTAAAATTGAACTATTCTTTTTTTGCAGTCGATGGGCAGAACGGCAAGTATTATTGTACTTGCCTAAAATCAATACTTCACTTTTTCCAACAGTAGTCGCGCAAACATAGAGCAAGGGTCTTTTGAGTACCTTAAAATAGTTGTGGAGTCGCTTGACGCTTCGGTGTGGGTCATTTCACCCACGTGGGAGTGTTACCGGCAAGAGTCGTCTGACTCCCTCATAAGTGGTAACGGGATCCTTCGGATAAGAGTCCTTCCACTCTTCCTAGAGGGTCAGGGTACTCTCCTAGAACGCGCCGACTCTGACCCACCAAGAGAGTCATCGTGACTCTTTAAAGAGAGTCGTATACGTGGCAAGTCAGAACTCTCCGAAAAGAGTCACACATACTCTTTTTTTTCTTATAGTGCAAGGGGAGGCTCCCCATCCTAATCATCTAAGGGGGGCGCCAAATTTGAGACATACCTTTGCTCAGTGGGACCTCTCCCGTTATTGTTTAAAGTGCAACGCTATGGCCACGCCGGTTTTCAGCGATAAAGGCGGCCGAGAACTTCATGTGTTGGATTGCAAGAACTCTTTACTTCTCATCTTAACCGCTGGAATGTGGGGTTCCAAACGCAGGTCGTTTTGAGAAGCACGTCATCATTTCATTTTTATTTTTGTATTAGTTACGGAGTTTGTTTTCTTTAGAACTGGACCAATAGGAGGAGAAGGGAGGGTGGGGAGGGCAACTGCAGAGAAATTTGCCACACCCGCCCTAATGAAGAACTCTGCTCTCGCCTATGTCTGTATATGCCTCATTCTGTCCTTGTCATCAAAGTTTCTTTCAGCACGGTATATATACTTCTGTTATGTTGAGAAAAACTACATTCACATTCAATGAATGGTACTTCTGCTGTTATTCTAGAGAGATTTCACAGCTGAAGGCGCTTTTTCAGTATAATGAACCATGGGCTCACGCCGGTGTGCAGGCTTTCAGAGGGCTCTACGCGCGCCCACCTTTTACCCACCACGGTGTTCTAGTGGTTATGGTGCTCGACTGCTGACCAGAAGGTCGCGGAATCGAATCCCGGCCGCGGCGGCCGTATTAGGAGCGAAGCACCTTAGGGTTTCGGCGTGTCGGCGTGCATCGTGCATCGTCGTCTGCTCCATTTGCTTGAGTGCAAGAGAGGGCGCCACCGCTTCAGCGCTCTCCGCATGGCGAGAGAGAGGGAACGGCGTGCGTTGACTATGGCAACGTTCTTTCTGCGATGAACCAGCTCGCGAGGAACAAGAACGCGCCCTCGCGCGCGAGAGACAACGCCGACGCAGGCAGCGAGTTTCTTGATTGGAAAAACCGACTGCTCGTGCTGCACCAGCTTTCACCGGACACCGCGTATATAGAAGCACTGAATCTTGATCTGCAATGTAGTGCCGGTGACAGATTTTTCCTGTGCGTAGTTGAACAATAGGCGCTTTTAGCTGACCGTATTTTGCCTCCCGCTCCGCTCAGCCAGTCGGTGGTGGCTCCACTGAGCATGCGCCCGACGGTCAGGCGCTGAGCGTGTGACCGGACCGTCGCCGTCAGCCTGGGCTGTAGCGAGCGAGGGATCACGTGACACGAGGAGAAACAACCAAAATGGCAGCCTCTTGTGCCGCGAGTCTACGCTACTCGGAATACATAGCGGTTGTTCGCTGTACACGAGGATCTGTGCCTTCTCCGAGAAGTCGTCGCAGCCAATCACATTGAAAATCCGCGCATGTGGGATGACGTTCTACGAAACGTCATTGCAGCGATACATCGAGAGATGACACTTCGGACCATAAAGGAGCGTCTCGAGCTGCTTCTTTGGTGCTTCCGTCAGCAGGACTCCGCAAACCTTCGCAAGTAAGCGATTGCATGTACAATAGTAAGAAGTTGGTTTTTAACAGCAGCCACTATTCAGAAACGCTCTTTATTTTGACGTACCACAAGGCAACGCGCTGAACGCGCCGCCCCAGGGCAGCGCGTTTGAAACGCGTTTGTGCTGCCTTGAAGGTGGTGTCTAAGTTCAAGCGCTTCTGAATGTGGGGATAAGCGTCCATACTGCGTGAGCTCATCTGAGCTAAATCATACTTTGCATTGCTAGGTCTGGAACGGAAGAATTTTACGCCTGCCTTTTTCTGCTGCACTTGGTGTGGTGATTGCATTGCCTCCGTGATTGGTACACCGATCACGGAGGCAATGCAAATGGACGATGTTATTTGATGAATTCGTAACTTGACGTGATGTTATAGGACAACATAGTGACGCCAAAGAATTTGGCGATCTGTGATGTCATGTTAATGTTCTATTCTTGCGAAAAACTGCTAACGTTTTGTTGTTCTCATAAATGTTTTTCAGTGTTGTAGTGCTGACTGCATGCTCATGGTTGTGCGCTGTTATATGAGCATGTGATTACGTGTTGCTTCCCATTTCATGGTGCCTGTTTGTAACTGTGTTCAGAGAGTCGAAAGCACTCTTAATCTAAATTTCTGTTTTTTGAAGCGCCGTGAGAAAGGGGGACAAGCAAGTGCGTAGACATTGTTCGTTCTAACTTGCTTTTCTCAATGTTCGTCAAACTCAATACCAGCTTAATGGGTTATGCGCAACCAAAATTTTCAGAGCCGCTCCACACAGGACGATAAGTATGGTGTACCGCATGTGATTTCCTCATTGAGAGATTTCATCGCTTATTTGCAATAGTCTTCCGCTGGGTAAGAATTTTTTTTTAATTTCACTTCATTGTCCTCTATTCTGCTGCAGAAAATCAGTCACCGGCATCACTCCTCTTGGGAATGATTGGAGATGAGGAACCTGAGCCACCAGTCCAAGGGTGTGGTGACACTGCAGTGCAGGTGGACAACAGACAAGATGACACCACACTCCAAGAGCCAGATGATATCCAGGCATTTGTGCTGCACTGTCACCGTATCTGTACCCTTGTTCACAATAAAGAAAACAGCACCTTTGCACCTCCGGGTTCACTCCCACTTTCACTGATGTCATTGATCGAAGCAATTTTAGTCCAACTTCTGGAGCAGATAAAACCCCGCTTTGGAGCAGAAAATGAGCCTTTTCCAGCATTAACAACCCAATATTTTCGAATGCAAATATATATTTCTGTAACATAAGCAGCTGCTCAGTTTTTAACGAAATGGAATACCCTTCTACCTGGATGCATGTGCACTTCAGGCAGAAAATGCCGGGCCTGCTGTATCTCGGCAGTTAACAAAATGGCCTCAAGAGTTTATAATCGTACTGCTGAGTGTAGTTGACGCAATAAGTCACGCAAGAGGTTATCGTTAAATAAGAACTGTAGTTGCACGAAGTATTATGCATAGTGCCTCTTCTCCGAACAAAGCTATACCCTTTGGGCTGTGTGGATTGTATCCGGTAGGAGCAGTGCAGCCTTCAGTCTACGAGTACTCGCTATACACAAAAGGTACAGGAGAACACAGTGGAACTTGGGCAAGCACAGTGTATACCTAACAGCATGAAGACACCATGCACATAAGATTGGATAATTGTAGCTTAGGTTGTAGTCCAGCGCCAAGCCAAGGTGACAAAAAAAAACATAAAAGGCTCATGCGTCAAGCATCACCGTAACGCGAAAATAAATCAATTCACATTGTTTTAAAACAGAATTTCCTTTCTTGCTGCAAGATAAGTACAATCTTTGTTTTCCTTTTCAACGTACTTCTGACTTTCATGCACAGGTGGCGTCGCGCTTGCCTTGACCGAAAGACGCTTGGCGAAAACCAACAACGCGCGTTGCGCTCCGGTAACGTTGAACGTTTGAGCGGAACGGGGAACGAACCACAGAATCGGTCAGCTAAAAGCGCCTAATAAAGATTCGCAGAGTGCACGATAAGCAAAGCGGACTGCGGGTCTCTGTGTCTAATCTTTCCTCTGTCTCTCATTGCCCATTAGCAGTGATTTTGCTGTGGGAAACACCGGCCCACACTGCATGCTTCGCCCCTCCACAGGTTTCACATTAGTGAAGCTGAAACACCCTTCCGTATACGAGCTTCGCGTCTCCCCAAATTTGTTTGTAAAAATTTGAATGCCTGCTTTAGAAATTAATGATCGTGCGCTGCGGTAACTACATTCAGACGCTGGTACAACTCGATGCTTTATAACTTTTTTTTTTCTATGGAGGCGAAAATGTTTGAGACTCGTGTACTTAGATGTAGGTTCACGTTAAAGAACCGCAGGTGGTCGAAATTTCCGGAGCCCTCCGCTACGGCGTCCCTCATAATCATATCGTGGTATTGGGACGTTAACGGCGCACATTTATTACAAATATACACAACAAGTATTATGCCTTAAGGGCAACTCTGTGTCGCAAAAAAAAAAAACCCAACCATTACTATATTACCTCTTACTTCTTCGTTTGCGCCGCGGGAATCACAAGCAAACAAAAACCATTGAAGCAGCTGTTTAGAGGCGCAGAACGTTTCACTTTCCTGTTGACAGACGGAAATGCTCATTGAGAAAGCGAACGTTTGCTTCTAAGGCTCATTTACGTTTCTCGTAGCGCAGATTTCCACATCTTCTTTTGTACGCATCCGTTATAGGCACTTACCGAATTCAACGTGGCCGGAGAAAGTTTCTGATAGCTAACTTTCGCATCTGTCATTCACGGTTCCGGTACATCGTTTTCAGAGCCATATTCCATTTACCATAGCTCTTTCTCTAACTTTCATTTCTTTCTTGCGAGATCCACGTTCTCTGCTTGAAAATCGGTTTGTCGTTTTTTTTTCAGTTTTTTTTTCAGACTGTTAGTTTTTGTTTTATGAATACGAATACACTTCTTCAGAACCACCTATCTAGAGGAAATTCGAAATAGAACACAAAAATAAACTTGTATAAAGAATGCAAGCTTACGTCCCCGTAACCCTACACTAGCTCTGTTAGTGTCTAAAAATCACACGCTCCCATATGCATTCGCCTAAGACGACTGGAAGGCGAAAGCCATCTTGATCTTCTTTTACTTCTTTTTTCCATTGTATTGATTACCCCCCACAAAAGCTTTCTACACCTAGCGTAGTCTTCCGCTGTTTCCGGGATCGGAGACATTTCAAGCTTTCTGCGCTTCAGTGCCTCCGGGACTGGCCCACCTTTGACCAAGCGGCGATGTAAAGTGATGACGACATGATGTGATATCACTTTATGTGACGCAGTGATGACGTAATAGTGAAGTCACAGATTATAGCGATCTGTGACTGCATCACGACGTCATGGTGTTAGGTCATCGCATGGTGGTTTTTTGCATTACTCGTGTTGACGCCGACGGTCACTTTTTGCGTTTGATGAAGCATCTAAGGCTTTCGCCTTAATAATATAGAAACAGCTTTTCCTACTAACAGACTTATAATGGTGCTTGTAAGACGTAATGTAAACTCGTAGGGTAGTTTGTAAATTCCAGCACAAAATTTTGTGAAAGGGAAAATTGATTCGCCAGTACAAAATTTTGTAACTCTTAAAATGGCTTAATGGTAGAAGCATGTTTAGTACAACGGAAAAGTGCTAGTGACTGTGCAAGAAGAAAAAAAAAAGACTTTGAGGACGCTTGAGCTTCACTTTCAAGAGTAGAACGCGATAGCGCAATTGGACCATGTTCGTATCGCCTTCCCAATTGCTAGCCTCGCTTCGCTTCTCGGTAAACACCTGAACCGTGCCGCTAGGAGAGCTAAAGAGCGGACACTCTTCGGCTACTATTTCCATGCATGCGGTGCTATGAAACATGTCGTGGCGATGCCGTTTAAACCAGAGTTTTTCAATCATACCAGTTGCGAAACTGCGTTCGGAAACCCGGACATTACATGGCCGATTACGCGGAGGTTCGCAGATTGACGCGCCATCTGGGCGCAGCAATACAATAGACAAACACGTCGCTGCTTTATGTTCTGCCATGATTCTGCCATGTTGTTTGGCAGTATATGCGGCGACCCTCACGGCTGCGCAACGGTAGTTATAGCGTTTATTAGTTTATTTTTTGTCGACAGGTGATGCTGCAATCAGCATACCCCCCCCCCCCCGATTTCGGCCAATGACGAGTTCGGATTTTGATATATACGGGGCTTATGAGTTTCGCAACTGGTATGATTGATGAACTCATGTTTAAAGCGCGCCCGTGGGTAATTTGTAGCATCTCGCGGGTGATATTCAAGCCTCTGCCACGCTAAGCACCTCCGAGATGTGCGTACCACAAAAGGTAAATGGTGTATACATGAATAGCTCGCAATTAGTATGCCGGAGGATGTATGCGTAGTGGCCGAGCGGCTAAACACGACGCGCCTCGGATCTAGGGGTTGCAGGTCCGTATCCCCGGTCCCTCTCGAACGGAATATTTTTTGTTATTTCTTTGTTTGCATCTTTCTCGGTTTTTGGCTCCCGGACAGCGGTGATTTTTCGCTCACAATCAAAGACGCCGACGCCGACACCAGAATTTCTGCGAAACGAGCTCCTTAGCGCTATCGCGTTAAAACAAGAAAAATACCCCTAGCACAGACCGTGGAACTTACTTTCGCAGACTGCTGCGACAGTATGAGATTACTATGAAGAACACATTCCTGTGAAGGATTACTTTTACAACCTTCCAGGACTTTGTGGTCGCTGAAGGTGAAGTGCATGACTAATGTTGCGTTTCACATGTGACCGCGACAGCCGACCATCGAACCCACTACCTGCACCAACCTAACGCTCAAAGCAGCACGCCTATGATATATCTTCAACCGAGTCTAAACCGCATTATCAGCAGCTAAATTCCCTTCTCTCTAGTCATTGCGTATTTTGCAAGTTTTTTCAATCCACGAAAGTGACTTACGTGAATAAGTACCATCATTCGTAGTGATAAAGATCGAAGTTTCGTCTTCACGACTGGAAACTGCCGTTTGTTCGGTTGAGTGAGTTTTGCAAGCCGTCATAGACTACAGCGGATCGTTCAGTGCTCTGGTAATTCGAGTCCTTGCCAAAAAGTTCGCTTCATTAGTATGAGTCTTCGGCTACATTTACGAACGCTATAGCGTCGATCTTTGCAACGACAACAGGGCACTTTTTGTGCGTGATTTCTTAGTCGCGCAGTTATTGCGCTAAAACCGCTCTCTTATCTCAATGTCGCCGCGTCCCTCCCACGACACAAACTAAACACGGGCTGTCTTCTTTCTGTATTGTGCTTACTCAATAAATCGATACCTCTAGGCCAGGTTTGCGTGAACGCAATTTCGAAGCGTTCCGACGAGAGTGCAAGGGTTAACAAGGGGCCCCTTACATTGGGTACCCGTCTACTAATTACACTGAGTGGATGAGGTAACATTATTAGGAGACAGCACGGCGCTGCTGATGAGCAGAGAGCGCCATCGATTTCTTCTCCAGCGTCGAACGAGACGAGATGGAGGTGGACAGAGCCAGCACATAAGGTTTCTTTATTTGGTAGAACATCAGTGTAAACTTCAACTTATATTCTAGCAAAAAATGCAGAAGTCATCTAAAGGCGATTTTCACAGTCGGTGCGTATAGCGTTGTCCATGATGATGTCTATAAGATGCGTACTGTGCAATCACATTGAATTGAACGGAGTCTTGACAACACTCAGCGTTGTAAGAAACGAGCGAGCTTACGAGCGAGACACTCTAAAGGTTTTCCATTCTGTCTGATGAGAAATGCGCCTGTGTCGTATTTTGTTCTTTAACATTGTTAATTATGTTTGTTTGGTCAGCATGCGCGCTACGCTGGCATTACTCGTGTGTGTGTGTGTGTGTGTGTGTGTGTGTGTGTGTGTGTGTGTGTGTGTGTGTGTGTGTGTGTGTGTGTGTGTGTGTGTGTGTGTGTGTGTGTGTGTGTGTGTGTGTGTGTGTGTGTGTGTGTGTGTGTGTGTGTGTGTGTGTGTGTGTGTGTGTGTGTGTGTTAATAGGTAGCTAGGTAGCTAGCGAAATGCTTCAAACATGAAAAAAAGGAAGCAAAAACAGAAACGGAATTGAGCTGGTTAGTTGTACGCGGGGTAAATCGTTCTTTTGTTTCACTTCTCTTTTGCCAGCTTCCTCTTTTTCTTGATGCTTCGGGAAGCGAGGTGGTCTCTTCAGCAAACTAGTATTGTACATTATTTCTACGTGAATTCATCGCAAAATCAATGACTCGGTACTTCTACTGGCGGTGGCGTCGACGGTATGTGTCTAAGATAGGTGTATACTGTGCTCGGTGAGCGTTAACCAGGGGTAACTCCGCAGAGCAAGGAACACCACCATCCATTTGCGTTATACGTGCACCGCTCTTTCGGTCGCGCCTGAACAGTGGCTGCATTGAAAATGGTTACTTGTTCTTCGTGGTGCTCTACCGGCTCCGCTATCAAAACACCGGAAGAAGCAAAAAAACAAAAGTGTCACGCTCCGCTTCTCTTATGAAGATTAATGGTGATACGAAAAGGAGCAGTGCTTGTTTCTGCCTCGCTGTGTTTATTCGCCTACCTCCGTAGCTCGGGCAACACTTATCTTTAATTCTGCCCTAATTTGATAATGTGAAGGCCCAAGGAAAGCCATACTCTGCGTTTCGAAGCTTCATTGCCCATATGCTGTCAAGAATATAGCCTAATTGAATAGCTAGGAGTGTAGTAGGAAGGACATGCTCATCAGGGAACGTTGCGTCGGTAAGGGCTGATAGCATCTCATTTGTCGAGCACGTAGTGCGTCGAACACTACGAGCGGCGTCCCTAATGGCTCTCTGTCTCCGGCAGCCACGCCTAATGCGACGGTGCATTTATCTCTGAACCAATCAACGTACAGCCGACAAGGTATACAGGTCAGAGCAGGTCCCAACGAAATGTTCCATCGCGTCCGATAAAAACCGGGCAAATTTGGACTATGCAAGCAGAGCTGGCGGCCGCAGCGCAATTCAGTTGCCTACCGTGTAGGCGTAGCTTCAATTCACGCAAGATGACACGCTTGGAGATGGCCGTTTCCGCATTTTTGATTCGTGACAATATTTCGTAGCAAGCAAGTTCGTAAGAAAGAGGATAGCAGAGTTCAATAAGAAAGTTGGCTTCTGCTACATCTTTGCAATAGATGATTGTTTGAAAGAGACCAGAAATATGTTTCCCCATTGCGAACTAAGCGTTTGTTTTTTTTACGAGTAGAGTGGTTTATGCAACCACAGAAATGGGGCGATGATGATCATATTTGCGTTTCAAACGAGCGGTGCATACGATTTTCTATTTTACTGAAGCATATTTGCTGATCGATGAATAGACGTGCTCGAAATATTATTCAGTGTGTTAGACTAAACAAGAAAGTTCGGGTTGCGTGGCACGGCTTGTCAGTCGCGCGAAGTTAAGGGGGAAATATCTAGCTCGTTTTGCATTCACACTAGAAAGAATGTACCTAAATAGCTGCGCGGCGCCCTGTTTTCGAATAAATAAGTTTAACTAACCCACCATGGTCGAAAACAGTTCAATACGTCTGAATTTATTCTTCGTAACGACGTGTGTGGAATATTACGGACTGTATATGCTGAAAGAGACAAATGATGTATACAAACTCTGCCCGCTTGGCTTTGGTCACACGCCATGGACAACAACTGAAAGAGGGGAAGACGCACAGTTCAGAACAGTTGCTAAACCATCACCTCGCTATAACAGTTGCGCATGGCAGGGAAATGTGAGTACCGCATTCTGATTCAGTAACCTGCTCCACAGAACAAAATATATTCTCCTATATGTACAACATAAATGTAACATATCTTACTACTGCAAACTTGGAATAGCAGAAGTACTGCGCGTCGTACCTCCTTTCACGTCCTGTGCAGTTCGCAGGACTCGACTGAGATCGATAGCGATGAGAAACTATAACGTACAAACACAACGAGTCGAATCCTAGGCCCAACACATGATGGCTGACGTGCTTGAGGGGACAAGAGCACGCGTGGTTGCATTATTGAAGCAGGTCGAGCCATTATGATCGAACGGCAGACAGATATACGGCAGCGTGATTAATGCAAGTAGCGGGGCAGAGCACTGCCGTGGAGGCTGTAGTCAACAATGACTCTGGGTTCACGGAGGAGGGACGCCACGGTTCCCAACAACCTAACGAGCAAGCTCACTGAGTCACACTGAATGCTTAGTGCACAAGGACAAAGCCCAACGTTGGAGATCTAGTTGCTGAAATATTCACGCCAGCCGAAGTCGTGCCCACTCTGAAGGGACGTTAGCAATAGGATGTCAGTGAAAGTGAAACTAGGCCGGCCTACTTAGCATTACTATGGTAGCCATTGATTCGATCAGGGCGTTGTCGTAGATAGCGCGGTGCGGCGTTTCATCATTCGTTTGTAATGAGATCAGAAATAAAACTAGTCGGCACGTCGTCGGTAAACAAAAAAATAAATAAATAAAATAGATACCGCGAGCGAGGAAACGTCACGTTCGTGTCGAGTATTGCTTTTGATATTTATTCTCCTCCCCAAAAAACATGTGCAAGGGGACACGTGTCTTTTTGTCTACTTGAGTGGATTTGGATGTCAACACAACTTGCAGGCAAACCAATTGGTGCGTGTTTCTTTAACGATACGTTAAGCGTAAAAAAATCAGTGAGGCGAACAGAAAGTGGACAGACGAGTGATATTTGTCTCGGTTTCGTTCACAACCTTTTTATTGAGGTGTTAATTCTAGTATATAAATTTAGTAATTTTATCAACAAAGGAAAGTCCGAGTTAACCATTTTCACTGGCGAAGAACATTGAAACAATGGTAAGGTGATACCACATGGGATGCGGTCAGCAATGTCCATTTAGCCTTTCTACCTGACAGTTCGAAAGAGAAAGCATGAAAACTGCACTAGCGACATTTACAGTCGTAGAAACCACGTTTAGGTATGTTCGCTGTTGAAGGGGTACGACACAAACATTTTGGTTTGGCGTTTTTTTTTTTTTGCTTCAATATGTTGCTGGGGCCCTATTACTCATAACACGGCACATTGCTTGCTGCAGCGTGCGACAGAAAATCAATCACAGTCACCTTATTTCCGACCAGTCTCGGTTTTGGTTTGGGTGAGCTCCAATAACGACAAGCCACGGGGTGCAACTGACACCATCTAGCGTGTGAATGGCACACATAACTGTGACGCACTTCCGCGCTGCCTGTGTCGTCTGCTGAAGTTCTTCGCCTGCTGCACGTGCTGCGCCGTCACCGTTGTAGTCGCTATCATCGACGTATGTTGGCAACAACTTTCTCGAGGCTTCTACACTTTCCGCAAGTTCGCCGCGGGCAGGGACTCGCGAGCAGCCGCCGAATATGGTAGCCTGCTGGCGCAAGCGCGACAAAAGCGCAATGGCGACTGTTGAATCTACCGCGGGAAAAGGTTGGCGGGAAACGCCATGCCGCGCACAAGACGCGCGAAGAAGCGGGCGTAAGGCGGGGCTGCTCGAGAGCACGGAATAAAGGAAAGAAGAAGAAGTGTTCAACCAGGGCAACACGGGTGTCGGCCTCTTCTCTGTCGCTACATTACTGGTGCCGAAACCCGGGAGGAGGCCGACATCCTCCGCACCGATGCCGTACCGAGGATGAACAAGTTACGCAGAGATCGAGACGTCCTTCGCGGTGCCACTACCCGACTCCTGTCCGAGGCCAGCGAGATCCTCCTGCAAGGCACAGTACCGTCTTCCGCCGACTTGCAGGAACTCATCGACGAGCTTCGCGACAAGGACTCCGCTCTCGCTGAACTGGACAAACAGATCGCCTATGCCCTTGACGGTGAGGAGTTTGACGAGGAAATTACGGGCGCTATTGAGTTCCACGAGAAGATCGTGAAAGCCGTCAGCAGGCTTCGGTCCGCTCTGAACTCGCGTGCATCGGTTGGTCCTACCGTCATCGAAGCCAACCAGTCGAGACATGCGGGTACGAGGGCCGGATCTAGCAACTCTATGGGAGCTGCCCACTTGGACAAGAGTGGCCAAAAACTCGCTGATCACAGTAGGCCACAAGCACCGGGCCTAAAAGACGCCCTGCCGAAGCTTCAAGTACCCAACTTCAGCTGCGAGAACCGTGAGTTACCGGGTTTCTGCGAGCACTACGAGGCGACCACTCACACACACCCCAAAGTCACAGACATCGAAACGTTTAAGTGCTTGAAGCCTAACTTGGCCGGCGCTACGAGGCGAGCCACCGAAGGAACACACCTGACTGAGAAGAATTACAACGTTGCCGTCAAGGTGTCTACCGAAGGGTATGACCGAAAAGGTCTCGTCGATGATCACACAGACAGTATGCTTGCCATTGAGCCGATCGAGTCTTCGTCCCAAGTATCAAGGCTGCCGGACGTGCACGACAAAATCGAGTTCAGGACCAGCTGTTTGGTCAGCCTTGGCACGCCGTTTGCAGAGAACGCGGCTGTGCCACACCGAATACTGTTGCGCTCATTGCCAGAAGACCTGGCTATCCTGTACCGTAAGCGCACAAAGACCGAAACAGACATCGCGGACTCTGCAGGGCAATCGAGAGAAGAGAAAGTGAAGGAAAACCTGAAGTTCATTGAAGCTGAAGTGGAAAGTCGGGAACAGAGACGAATCTCACGTGAGGAAACTACCTCAGGGAAAGTGTCAGAAAACCGTGAGGCAGCGGACACCTCGACGTCGCCTCATCTACCGACCACCATAGCGGTGACAGCGCGGTCATCATCACCAGGAGTTACTTCAAAGCCGAGACAGACCGTATGTCTTCGCTGCAGCATTCCAGGAGGCGTGACGCGTGATTGCCGAGCCACACCATCAAAAGAAAAGCGTGCACAGCTATGGAGGCACGGCATCGATTGGGAGGAGCCTCTTCCACCTGACGTCGAGGACTTGCGGAAGTGGGCATCGGAACTTCCTGTTCTTTCTGACCATCACTTTTGACGTTACCCGTCATTGACATATGAAGACCATAGAGGCGTGACAGTACATGACCGCCCTCTAACGCAACTCTGCGAGGACACCAAGGATGCACGGGCGCGGACACCCTGGTACCTCCTAACCGGCAAGCACTTCTTGCGTCTACCAGCGAGAACTACCGGCTATTTGCATAGTTCCACCACTCATGACGTGCGAAGGCTTGTGAAATATGACCACGAGCTTCTGCAACGGTTGTGGAAAAGCCGGAAGAAAGAATTTTTCCTTCGCCTGCGCTCCGCTCATCAGTGCCATCCATCTTTGTTCCGACTGCACGTTGGCGACGTTGATTCTCCAGAATGAGAGTGTGCCGGTACTGCAGTAAAAGTCGCTAGAGTGGTCAAGGCGTATCCAGGCAAGGACGGCATAGCGAGATACTTCAAGCTCGCCTACCCAAACGACTATCAAGTCCGGCGCACGGCTCAGCGGCTGTACCTACTGGATGCAAACGCCCACAGCGCGGCCCCGGGAGGATGTTGAATCTACCGCGGGAAAACGTTGGCGGGAAACGCCATGCCATGCACAAGACACGCGAAGAAGCGGGCGTAAGGCGGGGCTGCTCGTGAGCACGCAATAAAAGAAGAAGTGTTGAACCAGGGCAACAAGGGTGTCGGTCTTTTCTCTGTCGCTACATTATCGGTGCCGAAACCCGGGAGAAGGCCGACATCCTCCGCACCGATGCCGTACCGAGGATGAACAAGTTACGCAGAGATCGAGGCGTCCTTCGTGGTGGTGCCACTACCCGACTCCTGTCCGAAGCCAGCGAGAACTTCCTGCAAGGCACACTACCGTCTTCCGTCGACTTGCAGCAACTTATCGACGAGCTTCGCGACAAGGACTCTGCTCTCGCTGAACTGGACAAAGAGATCTCCTATGCCCTTGACGGTGAGGAGTTTGACGAGGAAATTACGGGCGCTATTGAGTACCACGAGAAGATCGTGAAAGCCGTCAGCAGGCTTCGGTCCGCGCTGAAAGCGCGTGCATCGGATGGTCCTACCGTCATCGAAGCCAACCAGCCGAGGCGCGCGGATACAATTGACGGATCCAGCAGCTCCATGGAAGCTGCCCGCTCGGACACGATCAGCCAAAGCCTCGCCGGGAACAGTAGGCCACGAGCACCGGGCTTCCGAGTCGCCTTGCCAACTTTCTCGAGGCTTCTACACTTTCCGCAAGTTCGTCGCGGGCAGGGACTCGCGAGCAGCCGCCGAATATGGTAGCCTGCTGGCGCAAGCGCGACAAAATCGCAATGGCGACTATGACGTCATCATACTAGCTGCGCCAGCTCGAAGCTCGGCCGCAGTGGTGACGTCTCGGAAGTTGGGGGTCGCCTTCAGGTCACCTTAGATGGTCTCTGTGTCACGAGGTGCGGCCCATTGCGCTGGATCGCGCACACGAACTTCAAATTCCATATAAAGCACCTCCGAATATATATTCGCTGTTGAGATTTGGTTGATGGCGTACGCACGTTCATGGGAATCGATCCCGCAGATCATCTCGGCCGCGAAATTTTGTCAGTACCCCTTCAAAGTTGCCTGCTGCGTCTGTGTCACTGTTTGTCATTGCTATTTTTTACTGCCTTGTTTAGAGGATAATCTAACTGCAAATAACGAGGGCCAAAACGTAAGCTTATGCAAAACGCCTCATTACGGTTTAAAATATCAAAAAGAGCAATACTGTTAACTAAGAGCTTAGGTCGCATTAAAGCTTTGCTATTCAGTGACGCAAGTAGTTATATAATTCATACGCATCGGTCCGCGTTAGAAAACTGGTAGGTGTATTAGGGAGTGGATGGTTCAGTGTCACTAGTTAGTTAACAAGAAAACTTACTTTTACAAGCAGTTTGTTCTCTGAACATTGCACCGTTTGCTATATCCATATACGCATGCCTTCCCTTAAATTTATTTTTGGGCGCGTGGCAGACAGGATATATGATTAGATTAGTTGAAATCAGCTCATCACTTGTTCTTTTTCGTCCATTATACGTAAATGTTTTATTTACATTTTGTTGACGAAAAAAATTCACTGACGATTACGACACTGCCTAATGCAAATTCTCAGCGCAGCTTCGTGTTGGGGCAACGCCGACTATGTTTGAAGTTTTGGCTTTTCGCAGTCGTAGCAATATAACCAGCCCTGCATGCGCACGAGCTCCGACCGAAGGGCCAGGGCGCGTGACGGAGGAAGAAAGCGAGGTTAGAGGCCAGTGGCTCATGATAGCGACAGAGTCCGCGTTCGCTCTCTTTCGTCCTCGTTCGCTCTATCGGTTACGCCGACGTCGACGGCGACGCCGTTCAACGCAGAAACGGACGCCTAAGAGTTGCGCTGTAAAACGCCAGGCCTGCGCAGACTTTGGAGCACAGTCCAGTCGAAAGCTGGAAGAGCGGCCTTTCTAGAGCGCGTTCTAAACTCTCTTGGGGAAACTAATACAAGTAAGCATGCAAGGTATCTACTACATGCCATAAATCATGATTTTTGTGAAGCAGGAAAGCACCCGCTACGCCATTTTTCGTCTTTCTGCGGATAAGTGAGGTACCCGCTACACATATGTAAGGTTATGTGCACTTTGTTGATGCTTCATGTGGCTGATGACAACGAAGAATTATGGCTGAGCACTTTGCAGTGAGTGGGAAGCTTTAAACCACACAGTCGTTGAGCAATTAGCATTGTGTGATGCCTGGTTCCTCTTTTACTTTTCTACCACGCCACATTACCTATATATGTTAACGCGATTCCCTATGTGAACAACTACAATACGCATCATTTCCTTACTGTTCTATCTTTTTCTTAATCCCTTCCTCGTATATTTCTTTTACCTAGCGTAGGGCAACCAACTGGACTCGCTATTTCCTGATATCTCTACCTTTTAGCTGTCCTTTTTTTTTTTACAGCCTATATTATCAGAATCAGGCGATGACTACATGCAGTTTTTCAGATCATTTTGATTTCTGCAGCGATGACAAACTTTTCTATATCACCAAGTGTTTTAACCATTTCGACCAACTTTACCAACTTTCACATGTGCCGCTGGAGCCAAGCAAAAGAACACACGAAAAAAATAAAAATAAAGGGAAACATTTCCTAATTTCTTCTTGCTTGCTTTGAGCAAAAATTTGAAACTCGTTTCAACACTTCCAGCTCGGTTCTTCTTTTTTTCAGTTTTTGTTTTTCACGTCTTTTAAATTGCACTTATACGTGGGCCCCTGCTCTCCAGTTGCACGCTCAATTACTAGACGACGTGCCGATGTCTGAGCCTCGACAAAACCACGAAGGTATAAAAGAGAAGAGCGTAAGCTAAATGAATTCTCGAGTCGTATTGATTTTAGCTCCGGGCATTATCATATCCAGAATATTTAACCTCGAACGGTACGCCGACTTGCCGAACTCGGCGGAAGATGGTGGACGGGCGCTCACAAAAACAACGAGAAAGGCCCGTGGTTCCATGTTTGCCTTTCAATACGGAAAGAAGCAATATACATGGGGCTGCCGCCGCGGCACCGAGGCTTATTTGCATAAACACCCACCGCTATACCACCGCCGCCTGGGCCCGACGTGGGCTGCTCTTTCACGCCTTCTTCGGCGGTATTCTCCGGCCGCGACACAACGAAGGCTTGCGCGTCGGCGATCTCGGGCTTGTTTTAAAACGCCTTCAGTCGGCGAAGCCGCACGTTGCGCCAAATGAGACGCGTAGTCGAAACACCCGCGCCATCCGCGCGCGCGGCATCTACATGTTGAAAGGAGGCGCGTGCGCGCCAGCTGTGACTGCGAGGAGACGCTATTGTCAAGGGTTAACGAAGTGCACGACGCGATGGTTTACCGAAAGGAGAGCCGACGCAAGAATAGCCGAGCTTTTCCGAGCGTGCGTGTACTGTACGTGTGTATACGTTTTGAAAAAAAAAAAAAAAAAGAGTGCGCGATGCAGGTGCAAATTGGAAACGGTGTGGTTGTCGTCGTGCACGCTGCTTCGTGAATGCTACACCAACGCTATGCGTAAGCGCGCCAATATATGCGCCTATGCCCCACGCGCCGATCGCACGCAACGAACAGCCGCATTGTATTCCGTTTTAAGAAATTCCGTGCAGCCTGACTGCTGCGTTTTCGGTTGAGGACGCAGCCGTGTTCAATGAGCGTAGACAACACCGCCAAAAAACCAGCGCATAGTTGCGATTTCTTGTTTTCTTTTTGTGTGAGAGGGAAGAAAGAGCTTTGGACGTGTACATATACTGACTCAGGGGAAGCGTAGATAGCGCACTTTTTCCTAAACATAGACAAGCCTCCTTATGTACCGCTGGATGACTTAATCTTCCGAAAGTTTTTCATGAAAAGACTATTCTGTAGAGTGTGCGTGTGTGTGTGTGTGTGTGTGTGTGTGTGTGTGTGTGTGTGTGTGTGTGTGTGTGTGTGTGTGTGTGTGTGTGTGTGTGTGTGTGTGTGTGTGTGTGTGTGTGTGTGTGTGTGTGTGTGTGTGTACGCGCGGGGGGGGGGGGTTGCTCTTCAAGAGACAGCTTGTTCTACATTCTGCATCGTTCTCGTTTCACTGCACGGAATTATTAGAAGTGTTTGATAAGCAGAACCGTAAAGCGCTGCAAAAGAGGTCCGAAAACCCGAACTGGATCACAAAGAAAGCGATAAAGAAAAGGTGGCATATTGTGCACCGCTCCGTCACGTTGATTTGCATACGAACTGTTCTTCCTCCTCAGCACTTTTCAGCTCTCCTCTTCTGCGTCCCGACATTCCTTCGCCGCCTATATTCGAGCAAGCTTTGAGAAGCCCAGCATTTTGCTTACTTATGTCTCTCCTTGAAGCTTTTTTTTTTCCTTTGACTCCCAATTTTGGCGACCCCCCACCCTGCCCCCTTTTCTTCCTTCACGCCTCTCAAAGCAATGATTGGCTCTCAAGCCGGGCCACTCTCACGTTCGCCAGCAGACATTTCTTCGCGCCATCGTTTCCATTGATTTTTGCATTCGCCGCGCCTCGATGCCTTCTATGCTACGCACGCCATGGACTAGGCTGTCGAGAATATTGAACGCGCGATGTGCATGGTATGCGCCGCTGTATGTATTCGCGGCAGCTGGCCTTCCTCGAGAGAAATACCATAAAACGCAAGTGCGAAAACATTTTCTTTGATTTATTTTTCTTGCCACATGTGGGTACTGCATGAACGCGAGATATTGCGACATTGTGATAGACACACTATGAACCCTGAAACTCCTGTAGCCCCAGGATCACCTACTTGCTGCTGAGCTCTGGTACCAGCTTGCTGCGCGCTTGCGACACTTCACAAACATGCTCTGCCTCCACACTATATGGGCTTCGCGAGTGTACTAAGGTATCTAACGCTTCACCCTGAAGGTGTCTAGATTCGACGTCAGGGTTTTCTTATTTGCACATGCCCTAAGGTTCCTGCATACGTGTTGAGTAACTGTATAGTATACGGCGAAGGATTAAGATTTACGTGATGTTTATACATACATACATACATACATACATACATACATACATACATACATACATACATACATACATACATACATACATACATACATACATACATACATACATACATACATACATACATACATACCCTATCGTTGTACTCATGAGAGACTGCAGGATGGCTTCCCCTCCACACGCAGGAAAAACATACCGTCTACTATCAACATTGTCCAGGCTACGTCGAAGTGAAGCGCACGATCACAGACACGTTGAATCTCCTTCTATCGGATGAAAAGTCTCTGGGCGGCCTCAACACGTATATACAAGTCGATAGATAGATAGATAGATAGATAGATAGATAGATAGATAGATAGATAGATAGATAGATAGATAGATAGATAGATAGATAGATAGATAGATAGATAGATAGATAGATAGATAGATAGATAGATAGATAGATAGATAGATAGATAGATAGATAGATAGATAGATAGATAGATAGATAGATAGATAGATAGATAGATAGATAGATAGATAGATAGATCCGTGCCTTCGCAGCGTGTACTCTTTCGAACGGGCACGCCGCCGGCATATACGGCTGATGACATATAGTAGCGTCAGCGCCACTGCGTCTGTATATACTGGCCATCTGCGTCTCCGCGTCTCCAGCCGCAAGAAGCTACGCGCGCGTACGCGAAAACGAGATTATTTGTATGCGTCACACGTGGGCGTGCGATCGCAGCTGCCTCGCAGTAGGAAGAGAAGAAAAATAAAAGAGGAATAGGAGAAGGCGGCGTAGGTGTCCCCCTTAATTTCCGGGAACCATCATTCTCGGGTATACACACAGCAGGCCTTCTTAGCAGGCAGCACAGTCTCTATCGGTGCCGAACCCCGTTCTGCTCCGCGTGCCCCAGATTGTCTTTGGCTAAGATGCACGTTGGCTTTGCAGAGCCCATGGCGCGACTGGGCGGATCGTAGCCGGGTCCAATCTGCGCGCTAGGAGGCGCGGAATATTGCGCTGAGGCTGGGCGCAATATAGGCGAGCCTAAAAATAATATTTTGCGATGTCGTGTTGGTTAGCGAGTGCGTATCCCAAGACGCTGTTCGTGAAAAGGTAGTGCCTGCACGGAAGTCACAATATTTGAAATAAAGCCTCACAGGGGACGAGAAATTATTGAAGAAAGAGACTCCCATTCGTGTCATCTTACGATACGCTAAGCATTATACACAAGTAATGAAACCGATGGACAATTACGCAAAGGAAAACATAGGGGACATTACTTATGGTTTTCCTGATGGTAGTGTAATCGGAGTCCGCTTCTCCGCAAGAGTAAGCTTCAATGTAAAACGGCACCCACTGTGAAGATTACCAATGTAAGACTGCTGTTATTAGATCAGTGCAGGCTCCTATGTGCTGGATTGGCCGCATCTGTTTGCCTTTACCTGTTGTCCTTGGAGCTCATAAAGCATAGATGTTGCCCAAGAGATGTTTCGTTTCATTGTTGTCAAGTAACGCATGTTCAGACCTTGCAGAGAAAACACGATACGCGAAGACGGCGAAGAAAGTTTTTGATACGAAGAAAGGCTGATATTGAACTGCGCCGCCTTAGGCGAACTGCTGGCCTCTTAAGAGCTTATTGAAATTCAAATTGCCGAGCTACGGGTGAAGATGGCGCCGTAAAAGCTCCTGCACACCGGATAAAAAGAGTGAAAATATATCAAACATATTGGCGCCTGTAGAACGATTGTTCTTTTAAATCCCAAGGCGAGCGAGAGTGAGAGAGAGAAGAGGCAAATAAAATGCTGTACACTGAAGGGGAGGCACGAGTGGGCCAAAAAATAATCAAAAAAGGAAGAAGAAGAAAGCGATGACCCCGCACACATTAGAGCGTATATCACGCAAGAGCCTAATACAGCAGGAAGCAGCGATGATTGTTTATGTAATAAACCTATCGGAAGCGGGCTGCGAAGTCAACACAAGTGATTTGTGCTCAAACCACTTCTACGTTTTGCCCACGCTTCGCTCTTAGGAATGATGTTTCGATCATAATTCGAAAGGAGGTAACCGAACTGGGAACTTGTCTGATCGTTTTGCAACCTTCAACATCCTCCTCTTTCAAGAAAGCTATACTGTGAGCGCCTTTGTTGGCAACGTAGCATTTCCATACGCCCTCACTGACTACTCTCAAGAAATCGGATGCCTCCGCACTCACAAAGTGATATCCGTCATTAACACGCATAAGCAATAATGTCCCCTATATAAGATAAAGACACCTGTATTGTGAACTCAGATAAACATTGTCTCGCTGAAGCATGGCACACGTACTGATATGACGCTGACAGAGTAAACCCGTCGGGAGACAAAGCAATGGTAGGTTTCCAGCTCTTCGCTTTGCGTTTGTGCCGTTTTTTTTTTTTTTTTCGCTTCCGTGTATGTATATTTTACAGGTCCGAAGCCCGAATCACTCTCGTTCTGGTAACGTGTTTTCGTTTTCAATATTGTGCGCTTTGACTGCCAGCTTCGTAACGTCAAACAGAAACGTACGAACGGCGAAGTGATAGCGAGAACTCCCAATTGCGCCCAGCGAAGCTCGACGCTGCTCGAGCGAAAACATTTGCCCAGCGCGATTCGGGCGGCGAACCGTGGCGCATTCCATCTCGGAAGCAACACGAGAAGCTCTGCGGCTGGATCTGTGCCTTCCGATATGACAGAGACGCGACGCGTCATATGGGACGTCGTGGCCGTCGAGGAAAACACAAATATCTGCGTGCACGGGAGCGAATTTCATATCCCGCGAAAATGGACACAGCGCGTTCGGACGGCTAACTTGACGCGGGCATCGGGCTGGGCTGGGCATATTGCCGCCAGCTGCGCGCACGCCACTCGTTGGAAGCAGGGAAAGTGGATTTACTCTGAAGGATACTACTCGATACGGAGTCAGTAAGATTTACTTCGTTGTTCTTGTTTTTTTTTTTTTTGTTCGCATACGTACTACAGCAATATGTGCGTTACTATGGGTAAAATGTGGGTTGTTGCGCTGCTACCACATTGTTGATGCCAATATACGTTATCAAAGCCATTTTTATGAGTTAGTTAATTATGCGGGAACAGTGTATGCCTCGTCTTCCATTCAGCTGCAAGATAAGAAATCGGGTGGTGCGCAAAGCAGTGGCATTCTAATGAAATAAAAAATATTTTTCTACAACATCTTTCCTTGCCTTTGTGTTGATTTGGGTCAATCAATCAATCAATCAATCAATCAATCAATCAATCAATCAATCAATCAATCAATCAATCAATCAATCAATCAATCAATCAATCAATCAATCAACCTGTATTCATTACTACTGACTCCCTCTATTTCGCAGTGTGAAAGTTGTCTCGTTACTCTATACTGAGACCCTCTGGAGGTAGCAAATGCACTTGATCAATTTCCCCGCGTAACACGTTAGTCAGGACTGGTTTTTTTTTGTTATTGTGTTGTTGTTGTTGAAGCACATGCTTTTACTGTAGTAAATTTCATATACAATACAATTTGGGACGCCCAGCTGTAAAAACACCCCATTAAGACGAAAATAGCCGTGCTGTACATACTAGACGCCAGAACTAAATCAAGCCAAACAAATTAATCTAACTTTAAGTCAAGATAGGATATAATATGAGTTTATATACATATATATATATATATATATATATATATATATATATATATATATATATATATATATATATATATATATATATATGGATGCAAAGGTCATGGTGCAACCGTTCACTTTGAAGCCGTCAGTCAATTATTTTAACTGCGCAAAATGTATGTGCGCACAGTATTATATAGCAAGAAAAAGAAGCAAGCTATCAGTTGTCTCTTCAGAAGGAAAATTGTTTATTAAGCTCCATTTTTGTTAGCCATGCCTCAAGTTGAGGCTATAGACCTTTCGAAAATAAACAATATTTGGGCCTTGTTCGAAGCATAATAAGCTATGAGGACCTGCCCATCGAGAAACGGCGACCACTTTTGAAAAACGGGCATCACAAAAGCAAACGCTGGAGCATTTTCGCGATCGCATCGCTAGCGCAGAATCCCCGGGACACATCTATGAGGCAGTATGCTACCTAATGCACCCTAACCTAACCCAACCGACGCGAGATATCTGGAACGTAACTTGAGCAAAATGAATTTTGCGTTGCTCGCAAAACCGCGTAGAGATTACGGTATAGGTGTGCGAAACTGTAGTGACGTGTTTATTTGGATTTGTGCGTTTAAAATAACAAGGTATACCAAAATATTATATTTAGTGGAGCATGCGTAGGTTGCCATCGCTGAGCTCCGGGTAGTGCGCTGAAGTCGCAAAGCGTCAAGCTTCGAATTATGCGCCCTCCGCCGTAGCTCAATCGGTAGAGCATAGGACGGGCAATTCGAAGGTTACGGGTTCAGGTCTCGCTTACCGAAAGAGTGATTTTTCGACCGCTTTAATTACTCTCAGTTTAAGTTAAAATCATTACAATACAGTTACCTAAACAGGAACTAATGTCCCCTATGATTACTTTAGCTTAATTGTACGTTGGTTTCCTTAGTTGTGTTTTTACATGCTCTTCAGTGCAATGACGACACCGTCCGCTCAAAGTGTGTTACAGATCCTGGACGCTCTGCATCCATCGCCTGCTTATCTTCAGTGTGCCTATGTATCGGATGAATACCAGAGGCAAGGGCGTAGCCAGGGGGGGGGGGTGTTACTAAAGTTAAAAAGTCGCCCGCATCTTCCCACGGGGGGAACTCGAGTAAGTGCGTCGCAGAGTGGTGGGGGTATCGCGTGAATGTTGCGCAATTGGGTATGGTTTGGGAATGCTTAATTGTTGCACGATGCGCACACAAAGTACGACTTGAACGGCTCCAGCGTGCACGAAGTTCCGGGTCCGCAGCTCGCTTCAAACGCTTCCTTTCAGCGTCGTATGCTCGTCTCTTCGCAGCCTTGCATTCTGCGTTGCTTGCTGTTGTTGACGGTGGGGTAACGTTGCCTTCAACGAGTGGTGGGACGCTGATTGAAGGTACTGTCGCTTCCATCGCATCTACTCGAGTCAAGCAAAGCGTCAAGTCAAGCGAAAGCCAAGACGCCTTTGACTGAATTCCGAACGCGCGCTCCGCCGGTTATTTACACACCGCCCGCGTTCGAGGGAGAGGAGGGAGGGAGGGAGAGGAGAGGCTTGCTGCCGGCACGAGACGAGCCGAGCATCCGCAGTGGGTGTGTGGACGGCGCCGCCGACGCCGCAGGTGGGACTAAGAAATGCTCCGCATTTAAAAAAACCACCGCCCCCCCCCCCCCCAGTACATATTCGATTTTGCTTGCGTATATATACACGCACACATAAAAACGCAAGCACGACCATATATAAAGTATGGTTGAACCCCCCCCCCCCCAAAAAAAAAGAAGAAAAATTCTGGCTATGCCCCTGGCCAGAGGCCGTTGTGCGCTGTATTCCATCATTACATCCGTCATCCCAATGCGGTTCCCATCCTGACCTACGAACTTTAATACCACTGTTGCCTTCAAGAACTTGCGCACTGCTTGACGAACTGTTCGATGTGCAGCATCCTCCACGAAGTGTTCGCCTATGCCTTCTTGTACCTCGCATGCTTTCACACGCGATTCCCAGCACCATGTCAAGGTCACACACGTCATGCTTAGCAGTTGACCTAAGCAGACTTCAGTGAAGAATTGAGGTGTCAATATGCACTCTCGAGTGAAGCGTCACTCTTCGTTCTGTCTCTCCGTTCCTTCTTTTTACGCCCCATTTTTTTCCCCAGTGTAGGGTAGCAAACCGGACGTGCGTCTGGTTGACCTCCCCGCCATTTCTTTTCCTCCTCCTCTTCTTTCTCTGTACACATCTCGGCTTCAAGTATAATTGTATCGTCTTTTAAGCAAGCACGAATATTCTTTTTTTTTCTGTAATTTTTATTCGTTTGCGATGTTTTACGTTCGTGGATAAAGAAAAGAAAAGCTCACATCTTGCGTGAAGCCTCTGCAACCATCCGCAAACACTTCGCCTCTCTGTTACCACATTCTCCACAAAGTTTCTTTCCATCCTCTTACGTCCGTGCTCCAAACATATACATTGCCTCTCTGGGCTATTACCGTGCAAGTAGCATATCCCAGCAAGCGCTTAGCTGTGGCACGACTGCGCACGTCTATCGGCCCGCGTGGCGCTTAAAAGGACGGAAGGAAGAACGGGGGCCTTCCGCCGCCTCTCGCAAGAATCCGGGCTTCTTCGTCCCGCGGGAGAGACGCGGTCTCTGTCAGCCAAGAAGGGCCCGGTGGCTTTTGCTTGCGCCGCCACCGCAGCTGGGCCAGCGCCAAGTTGACAATAGGGCGCGTCAATCTCGTGCCCAGACCCGCCTCACACTTTTTTCTTTTCCATCCACCGCATCTTTACCCTCTACGACAGTATTTGTTTCGCTTTTTCTTTAGCCTATACATCTTTGTTCCGTATTCTTTTCCATTCCAGGCCTCGCCCGCTTCGCGTCTCCCTGACAATTTTGTTCTTTTTTGTCTGGGCATTGCTCGACAGCTAAGCTATGTGCTGCCAGATTAGATGCAGCGCCGCACAGTGAGACCTAAACTAGGTGACAGCTATAGTCAAGCATTGTTGGTCGAATATACGACGGTTTTTGTTAGTTAAAAGCCCTTTATGCCTAGTTTAGTGAATGCCACTAGCCATCTGACACCTGAATTCTGAATGATGGCACACAAGACACATTAAAAAGAGGCAGGACAGCGCTCTGCTCTGTGCATTTAACAGCGGAGCCGTTTAGGGGCTCGGCTTGTAGACGACATCTGTGTGTATTTCGCAATCTCTTCCGCATGATCACGTCCAAAATTGCGTTGCAAAAACAGGCCTAAAACAAGGCTAACATTGCTCAAACCAGACAGGGTAAGGAGAAGAGATGTGAGGGCGAGGACGAGGGAAAGGACAAGCGGAAAGGGTAAATCATAGCATATCATCATCATCATCATCATCATCATCAGCCTGTCTACGCCCACTGCAGGGCAAAGGCCTCTCCCATGTTCCGCCAATCAACCCGGTCCTGTGCTTTCTGCTGCCACGTAATACCTGCAAACTTCTTAATCTCATCTACCCACCTAATTTTCTGTCTCCCCTTCACGCGTTTGCCATCTCTTGGAATCCAGTCAGTTACCCTTAATGACCACCGGTTATCCTGCCGACGTGCTACGTGCCCGGCCCATATCCATTTCTTCTTCTTGATTTCAACTATGATGTCCTTAACCCCCGTTTGTTCCCTGACCCACTCTGCTCTCTTCCTGTCTCTTAAGGTTACTCCTATCATTTTCCTTTCCATCGCTCGCTGCGTCGTCCTCAATTTAAGTTGAACCCTCTTTGTAAGTCTCCAGGTTTCTGCTCCGTAGGTAAGTACCGGTAAGATGCAGCTGTTATATACCTTCCTCTTGAGGGATAGTGGTAGATTACCATTCATGATTTGATAATGCTTGCCGAATGAGCCCCAACCCATCCTTATTCTTCTAGTTATTTCACTCTCATGGTTCGGCTCCGCGGTTACTACCTGTCCTAAGTAGACGTACTCCTTTACAACTTCCAGTGTCTCGCCACCTATCGCAAAGCGATGTTCTCTGCCAAGATTGTTCCACATTACTTTAGTTTTATGGAACAATCATAGCATATAGCCTTGTATAATATAGTATAGCAAACGATGGGAAAGGGAAGTGTGGTTGAGCAGGAGTGATGGAAGGGTGAGAGTGAGAGAAAGGAAAAGGGTAAAGCGTAACACACCCGTGTATGGTATGCTATAGCAAGGGGGTGGGAAAGGGAACTGAGGGGGAGGAGGAGGAAACAGAGGAGAGGAACGTCACTAGCTGCTTTATTTTCCTAGTCGTCGCACTACTGGGACGTAGCTTCCCCTTATTTCCTTTTTTCTTTTTCTTTTTTGTGGCTACACAGTGTTCCATTTTCTGCATCCACCCTTCCGTTATGAAAACCCACATATATATATATATATATATATATATATATGACGGCAGACATATTAACCAGAAAATATGCGTATTCTGGTTGGCTACCGTACGTACGGCCAGGGTAACGTTAAAATAAAGAGATCTTGTAGTACCGGTACCAGGAATGTGAATGTCCATTCATGTGTCAATCTTGTACTGTTTTGTGGTTACTGACCACTTCAGAATGCAAACTATTATGTAAGAGTGGAGGTGTAGCCAGAACTACACCTAGGCACCAGCCTGTTCTTCCTTACATTTAATAATAGAGGCACAAAAATAACACCGTGTATCTCTGTGCACGCGCGCGGACTCAGTCGTCGCACAAACAACTTGCTTTTTTTTTTTAGAAACCACTTCAGTGCTGCGCTTTCGCTGCCTTATCGACCGATTATGAGTGGAGACGTTGTTCCAGTAGCGCATGTGCGCTTAGTAGACGAACATTATTTATTCGAATGTATTGCGCATTAACATTATGTAATAAACAACCAGTGACATGCTGTTCATGTTAGTAGCCGGCCTACTCTAACTATATTGTGCGGGCGTGATTGGCTGAAGGCATTCTGACATTATGGGTCGTAATGACTGCTTTTGCTAACCGCTGTTATGTACGAAATTGTTTGTGGTAAAGGCTCTGTCATTTATTGGTGCGTGTTTAAGTTAATTACTATACTACAGTTTGCTCTTGCATCTGACCAGTGCTAATTCTTCCACTAACTATATTTCCACACGAGCCTGGCTGAAATCATCACAAAGCCGTACTTCAGTGTTCCGCGCGGATATTTTCTCCCGCATATGTCAAAAAGAAGCGCCATGGATGAAGTAAACACGCTGTGTCTGTCAGAGTGACCTTAATAATAAGAAAGTTACTGCTAAAACTATCTCGAGCGGCCAGTAATATCAAAGTATTCGCGCAGCAGTTCACTGGTGCCCTAAACAGAGTCCTACGGAGGTATCCGCTTCCACTACCGTGAAACTAAGTGACCTTATTCGTGAACTGTACTGCAAACTATACAAACAACGTATCAAAATAAGATAACGGCATTGGCTCGTTGGGTGAAGTTCTGGCGCTTACAAATGTTGATGTGAATGCGTGCGACAACGGTGCGATCATTGCAGCAATGACCAATCACAGCCTATTCGCACAGGTGTAAAAGAGCTTTGTTAAATATGGACATAATTTACTTTGTCTTGAAGAACATTCCTGCCACAGAGGTACTTTCACGGTCATACACAATTATACTGCTATAATATATGAAAAAAAAAGCACCAATGGAATGCTTGAAATAATCCTCGTAAAAACTATTCGCTGTCTTTTTCTACCGAGAAAGTGTTGCACCTATTTATCAGTACGCCATTATCCCTGTGTACTTAAGCAAAAATTACCGTATGTACAAATATACAACGCTTATGTGTAGTACCATATAACTGGCGAACATACGTCTACGTGTATTTTGGTAGATGAACGGCCAGCGCCACCGCGCGGACCAGTCACAATGGCCAGCAGTATATACGCTGACGAGTCGTGCGGTGAAGAGGTTTTCTTAATAAATTTTCCTATATCTTAAGTACATGTTACGGAAATATTTGCACGAATTTTTCATACCTAAAACGACGCAGTTGCCTCGCCTGGTTCGCTGGCACTGTCCTAGCTTTCGCATCTCTGCACGTTTTTACGGGGACGTGGTTTAGGCTGTATAACGACGGGGTCTTTATCGATGGACGGACGCGGCCATCGCACCGAGCCGTATCGACGCGTTTATTTCTTGTTGAAGCCTCTTGGTTCAAGAAAGTGTTCGTGACAAAACAGAGGGGAGAAATATAGGTCGCCTGAGAGCAACAGAAAGAAAAAAAGTTAAATAATTGGCCTTAGCGCTGGACCGCTTCTTTTCGTATCGCTATTTGACGCGCTACATCAAAGGGCACTCCACGAGCGCTAGAGTAATTATCGTCCCCATATCTCCTAAGCCTTTATATAGATAACGAGCTTTTCCATGACATTGCCCTCCAACCTCCTCCCCTTCAGCATGTTCTTTGCGACAATGTATCCCAAAATTACTCAAGACTGCAAGGATCGTTGTAAATATATTGTGATGAATAACTAAGTTGGGGGAAGACGTCACTCTTTCGTTCAACTTAAATAAACAGTTTGATCCGACCGTACTAAACTGGGGTTGACTTATAAGAACGCTTTTATTTTGTGAACGTTTTCATTGCGTGAAAATATCTCTTGCACGAACATCCAACAAAGCAGCAGGCAACTATCGTGCATGCCCACGTAAATATTCTCGTTTCTCGACGGTTGTGCTTTAAGAACATTATCAATAAGAACAGCTTGTTAGAGAAGATGAATAGCAGCAATCACTCGCAAACTCTACCCTCTCCTTAGATACATGATATGGTGCTCAACTTATTAAAAGGAAATTCATGTAATGAGCATTGTATATTTTCATACACTGCTATTGAACTACCCTGAGCACGCTCGATGTGGGAGTACTAAACATGACTACTTAATTAGGTCCGCTGCGTTGTGAAGAGCCGTGGATTTATCAAGACGCAACAAAAACTCTTAGGATTGTCTGACTACAACGGCACAACAAAAGTTTTCAGAAGATAGACCCAGCATATGTAGCTATATGCGTAATTACGCAACGCCGATGTAAGACTTTTTGTTCAAGTGCCTTTGCACAAGTAATAAGTATTGCCTCAGGCGGCCGTGGGTGCTGCACTCTTGCTTATTGAACGGGGTACTTTAGCCTCTGCCGTTCGACACTGAAAATGAAGAAATGAAACGTCAGCTGTTCAGCCTAATTGCTAGCACGAAAGCATGAGAACTTACTCAAGGTAGGGCTCGCGAGGCGAAATCTAGGTCGTATACGTCTAAATTAGCTTGTCCCTGAAAGCATGCGTAGCTGAGCAAAAAGTAACGAACTGTGCTTGAATACATGGGAAAGAAATAAAATGAGACGTGCTACATTAGCGAAGGAGTAGGGCGTACGATGAAACACCGAAGACGGGAGCCAGCGGCTAAGACATTTGCTATAGCTGCCGGAGATGGCAGAGACGGAGGGGGGGTGGGGGTTAGACGGGTTCCATCAGCTCATCAGGAAATCGAGATCCAATATGGACGAAGTGGAAGAGGCTAGGCTGTAATGTGGTATTCAGTAAAACAAAATGAAAGGAATATGGTAAAGGCTGTAAGAAACGTGGAAAGCGCGAAATTAACCCTAGATGGTAGGAAAGAAACATCGAAGCTCCTGGCTTTAAAGTGAGAGCGATGCAAGACATTCCCCCCCCCTCTTCCCTTTTCGCCATTCCAAGTGCTCCTAGGACCTCCCCCTCCCCTTTCACATTCCCTTCCGCGCCGCGACTGCCACCGCTGCATCGTCTTTTGCTCTTCGCCATTTTGTTTCTTACTTCACCCCGACACGTTTTATTGGATTTGAGCAGACGGGCTCCAAACTCGAGTCGGGGCCTGTCCACGAGCCGCCGAGGCGTATACAGCATAGAGCAAGAACGCGGAGGGGAATCTCTATGTAATAAAACTTAGCGACTCCAATGCAAGGGCTGGCCGCCATTCACCGCTCAGCCCCTCTCTTTTTCCTGTATTACCCCGCCCTTTTGAAAAGAGCCAAAAAAGAAGGCGCCGTAGCGAATGCAAACTGAAGACGGGGCGCAGTTAAAGAACAGCAGAAACCTGGGCATGCTTGAGAGAATCTTGGCCAGATACTGTCGAAGACTGGAACTCGAGCGTAAAGAAGGTCCAACCTATATCTTGTTAGTACGAGTGTAGTTTTTGTTAAGTTTGCTTCTTCGGACTCGTTTTTCTCTTTATATTCGCCCCCGTGATGTCGCTATAAAATAGAAGTAACGCAGGGAAAAGAGTAGGACGGTACATAGGCCCGTAATTACAAGCTTGCAGTTCGTACATCTTGACAGCGTCCTCGACGTTCTTTGGTATGGGGAGGCCCCGAGCTTTTCTATTCGCGCGGGCCCTTATTTGGTTGCGGGCCGTACGCGGGCGTGCGTGAAATAGCACACTCCCTGCAGTATGCTACTGCAAATGCGCCGTCGTGGGTGGCTTGTTTGTTTCGTCGATCCGGTCTTGTTGTGTTGTTTATACACGCATCAAGGTTGCACGCACTTTGCGTGTGCGTTTACCACGCCGCAGCTTTTGCCGCTGAGTCCTAACTTATACTCATTTAGGATATAACAAAATGACTTCGAACTCACGACGTTTCGGTTTTTCATGAAATGTGTGCGTATTCTAACATACAGGATACAAAAAATGGATGTATGTTTATTTCATTGAAGCTCGTCTGGAACGCTTGTTGTTACAACTAGTTACTTGATATTTACATTAGAAAATTACACGCTCTAAAGAATGGAAGTGTTGTAGACGCGTTTCATTAACATCATTGTGTTAAAGGAATTCGGAGCTATAAGAGACTATAGTAAGACTGAGACCTCGGCATGGTTGTGTCAACTTGGGCTTTAGTAACGCGTACGTTCGTTATTATTAGTATTTTTTTTCGCATTTAGCTTACATAGAAATGCGGCTGCTGTTGTCGGTAATCAAATCCGAAACCTCGTCCTTTGCAGTGAACTGTCGTCGCCACTAAGCCATCAGAGCAATAGAAATGCCCTATACGTTTCGAAATTGACGCCAATGCATTACCGCACATTGATGCCAAATTTGGACTCAATGATGATGATGATGATGCAAACTTTATTGGGGTCCAGAGAAGACGCAGGGGAGACCCCGGGTGGACTCAATCGTCATTCTAAGTAGGACTTCTTGTGCCCTTAAAATCGTATATAACAGTAACTAAATAAAACTCAGTTAGGAAGGAAACTTTACGAAGCATAAGAGCAATTACTTCTTGTGACCTTCCGCTACTACTTTTGAAAGTAGAAAACAAAATCCCCGAACTTATCTGTGGTTTGTATTTCCTTTTCTTTGTTGTTCTCGCATTCACTGTTCTAAAAATTTCGAGCTGGATACAGCTTGGCATTCTCACAGCAGGTGAAACCTACGCTCTTACGCACAGCAATGCAGAGTGCTACCCATTGCGGAATAGCTGTGTAATGTTAAGCCTTTTTTAAAAGAACTAGATGTTACAAGCGCCAGCGCTGTAATCGAACTTTACTGAAATATTACGTAAGCGTTGTAAAATTTTGTTTTAGCGGTTAAATGATGCATTCCTTAAATCTGCGTTGATAACAGCGCCAGGTACTCGCAGAAAAAAAAAATGGCGAAAAAAATGTTCCTAGTAGAGGGTAAGATGGCGGCCAGTATTTATGTGAAGAAGGCATTTGTCCACCTTATTCACACACATGTAGAATAAACCTTGTTGCAATAGAAACGACAAAGTTTTGCACGGTTATATTTTTTTCAGAATAAGGCAGTGTGTGCGTGATTTATGGTTGATGTTTCCTAATTATTGATATGTTGCTTATGTTTTTATATATGTTATAGACGAATCGGTTGGTCAACACCTGTTCATTCTAAGCAGTACAGTCTACAACCAACCTCACTGCACACAGTTAGCGTCTCATGTGCTTCAGTACGCGTATTTACACGTGCTCATATGCGACCGAAAGGGAACGTATTGTGTGACATTCACCATCAGCTGTTTGTACTGTACTCACGGATTGAAACGCGAGAATTCAAGACTAACCAATGCACGTACTTTCTGTTCCAGCGTCTACAGTTCGTGTCATATCGGCGTAATTTTGAATGAAACACTTACATAAGAGGCAACATTACCTTGAGCGGCGAGCCCTGCAGGGACATGACGCGGTTAATTATCAAGAGCAAATGCTCATAGCAGTTGCTATGCTAAAAAAAATAATGATGTCGCGTTTAAATCCACGAATACTGTACCTGGTATGTCCCACATGTACACGCAGTTAGAAAGAGAGTAACGAAACGACCAAAGCGCAAAAATATTCTCGCCATGTAGCCTTCCTGCTTTTTTTTGTCACATACTCACGAAACAGTTCGCGAAATGCGCCAGCTCCATACGAGACGACTCTAAAAATACAATGTGCGCTTAAAACAGCAATTGTTAACCTCTTTATAGTCGCACTTCCTGTCGGAACAATTTGCCTGCCCTCGGAAGTATATTGCCAGAATATGTCTGCAGTAAGTTTCTATAGGCGTACTCACTACCTCGTAATTTTTTGCGAGTTTGACTACGTCGAGGATGACACAAGATGCTTCCGATTTCCACATTCTTCTCATACCACTTGCTCTATGCAAAAAAGCGTGTCGAAGTCAGAGCGCGTGCGGAATTTATTGAGCAGCAAGAACGAAACTTTGCGAAACCTCTTTCTCGTCAAGGTTTCCAAAGCTTGGAAGGTGTAAAGCAGACTATCAAGGAGTGGAAGCGTGTTATCTGGTCACTAAGCTCCAATGGTCATGGTGAACCATGCTCATTAGCAGAGAAGAGGAGAAGAAATAAGGCCAGCATAATGTGATTTGTCTGTGAAATGTCACTGGTGCACCATTCATATTTCACATAATGTTTCTGCGCACGTGGGCCGCGAATTTCTTTCGTCCGATTGCGTAACGAATGAAGTTACATGAATTCAAACCATGCCCTTTCGCTCAAATATAGTAAAAAAAAAACGTGAATGCACCAGCTCTGTGTTATTACGCAACAAACCTGACCTAGCTTCAGTATGACCCAATGCGCCCATGAAACAAAACTTATTGCGCCATGCCGTCTTTTTTCTTTTTGCAAACGTTACGGTTTCAGTTCGAGGGGAAAACGAATGCAAGCTGCTATTCTGAAGCTGTTTATTGCGCATTGTATCTCACCCTTGTTAGGGTCACAAATCGAAGCGGGGTATTCGCGTTTATATTGAACGATGCATTTATGACGGGGCTACCTACTTTCGTGCACGGACAGTGGTCGAAATGATGAAGGTCGGAGCCAGCTTTTCCACAACCTCACTTACACTTGTCATGGTAAAGAGTTGTTTTGCTGTTTCACTGATGAAGAGAAGTCCCCTTGTTGGAACATTGCTTCCAGTTAAAATTAAGAACAGAGCGACTGACACGAACAAGCGAGGAAGACAGGGGCAGACACGTATGACGGTTACAGCGCTTTTGTGATCGCTGTTGATCAATGCAATATCCAGTCGATTAAACAGCGAAACTGTTTAAGCTATCGGTAACTTGTGATCCGTCATTTAAAAAACTATCATCATCATGAGCCTGCGCGCACTCTCTTCATTCTCTTTAGGGCTGGTTCCCACCGGCGACTATCACCGGTTGCGCGACCGTTTGCGACTGGCGGTAAGAAAGCGACTCAAAGCGACCGATGTTCACACCTGCGTGCGACCTATATGCGTCGCCACATAGAATTCACGTCTGCTCGTGTACAACTCGCATTGCCGTTACCCCGTAAAATAGGGTGACGTCCTGTTCCTGCGCATCTGATTGGTTCAGAGGTTTGCGACTGCAGTCGCGCGACTGAGAAATCGAGCAGCGAGCGACCGAGCCAAAGCAGTCGCTTTGCGACCAAAACGGCCATTTGCCACCGTTTGCGACTAACTTAGTCGCGCGACCGTTGCTAGTCGCCGGTGTGAACGTGCCTCTACAGTGAACCTGTTTAAGCTATCGGTAACTTGTGCTCCGTCGTGCAAATCTCCTAAGGTGGGTATGCGCCACAGGAATTGGGCGAGCCCCACTGCCGTGTACAGCAGGTACGAGTGTCAAACGGAAACGAACAAGTGAAGAAGAGAGAGAAAGAAAGAAAGAGATAGAAAGAAAGAGTGAGAGAAAAACAGAGAGAAATAGCGGGAAAAATACATAAAAAGACAAAAAGACAGAGGAATAATAATATCTGGGGTTTAACGTCCCAAAGCCAAGATATGATTATGAGAGACGCCGTAGTGGAGGGCTCCGGAAATTTCTTCCACCTGGGGTTCTTTAACGTGCACCTAAATCTAAGTACACGAGCCTCAAACATTTTCGCCTCCATCGAAAATGCAGCCGCCGCGGCCGGGATTCGATCCCGCGACCTTCGGGTCAGCAGTCGAGTGCCATAACCACTAGACCACCGTGGCGGGGCAGACAGAGAGAGGAAGAGAAAGATAAAAACAGAGCGCGAGAAAAGGATAGAAAAAAAAGGGAAGTGAGAAATAGATAGAGAGAAAGAAAGAAAGGGAAGAAAGCGAAAAAATATACAAACAGTGAGAAAGAGGGTAGATAGAGTGAGAAAGAAATAAATAAAAAGAAGCAGACACAAAAAACGCCAGGACGGCGCCGAAACCGCAGCACAGTCACAGCGAAAGCTGGGAGAGCGGCGTTTCTAGAGCCCGTTGTATGCTCTCCTGGGGCTACTAATACAGGTACACTAGCAAGGTACCCACTACGCCATAAATCACAATTTTTTCGAAGTTAGGAAGCACCTAAGCCATTATTCGTCATTCTGCGGAGAAGCGAGGCACCAGCTACACGTCTGTAAAGCATTATGTGCCCTTTGTTGACGCGACGACTGATGACGGTGAAGAATTGTGGCTCAGCCCTTTGTAACGGGTTGGAAGCTTTAAACGGCCCACCAGTTATGTAATTTGCATTGGGTGACGCCCGGTCGCTATTTCCCTCTCTCGCCATGCTGTACAACATACGTTGACGTGGGAGAGAAAGGGCGGGGGGGGGGGGGGCGAAGAACTTTATTGAGACCCCGAGGAAAGGAATCATACGCTTGTGGGCTTCCTTGGCAACCAATACAAGTGCACTTGCGAGGAAACCACTACGCTGTAAATCATTGTAATTTTTTAGAAGTAGGGAAGCAGGCACTATGCCATTTTTCGTCATTATGCGGAAAGAGTTGGTACCTGCTAAACGCATGTAGGGCATTATGCGCACTTTGCTGATGCTGTGCCTGATGACAATGAAGAATTATGGCGGAGCCCTTTGTAATGGGTTGGAAGCATTCAACAACCTACTCGTTGCGCAATTCGCATTGTGTGACGCCTGGTTACAGAATTCGCGTTGTGCGACACTTGGTGCTTATTTTACTATTCTACCACGCTATATTGCGTATGTTAATGTGGTTCCTTCCCGACATGAAGCCTGTATAGGGTCTTTTTGCAATGCAGTTTCAAGCGCCGGCATGGCACAGAGGTTGAATACTGGTCTCCCACGCAGAGGACCCAGGTTCGAACCTCGCTCCATCCTGGAAGTTTTTTTCTTATTTCATTTTTTTTTTCTTATTTCGAGCGATAGGGGTTACGGACACCGGCGGCGGCGGCGGCGGACAACTACGGCGCCAAAAACGGCCGCTGAAATGATCTCATGACAGCTTTCGCTGTAAAAAGAAACACAAGAAACGGAGAGAAAGAGGAAGGAAGTGACGAAAAAAGAAAGCAAACAATAAAGAAAAACAAGGAAGGCCGCCCCAGCTCCGCTCTTCCTTCAGGCTTGGCACCACTAGTTCGAAGCTGCCATAATGTTTTTTTTTTGTGTGAAAAAGTACATTCTGGATTTTAACGGAGCAAAACCAGAATAATTTTTTAAGGCGCACTGTAGTGGGAGACCATGGGTTAATTTAGGCTACCTGGGGTTTCCGAATAGGTCCCTAATTGATGGTTTACAACCTTTCTTTTTTTCTTGTTTGGATTGCGGCCCATCTTGAATGAAGGTGCCGCGGCCAGCGGGGAACCTGAATATTGTTCTCGGCAGCGCAAGACAAAAGCCGCTCATCCGGTGCAGCCGGGTTCATCTTTCTAGTTTTCTGTACTGTGCTCGTATTAGGGGTGCAGTGCCTACATGGTTGTAAATTATTCACATTTTAAAACACTGTATACCGGGTTATCACACCAGTATTTATGATTTAATGAAAATCGACAGACAATGAAGCCAAGGAAATTATAGGGGACGTTATTTGTATAATCTTTTAACTCTATTATAGTAACTATGACGTGAATGCGAAGAAATTAAAGTCGACGAAAAGACAGCTTGCCGCCGGCGGGGACCAAACTTGCAACCTTCGGATAACGAATTTATGATTGCTTTATCTATCAGTCAGCTCCAAGGCTCAAGATAATCAGTTATGGTACACACGATTCAAAAATATGCGCAGAAGTCTATTTCTCGAAGCATCTGCGAAATCGATAGCTGTCAAGTGCAGCTTTACGGTGGATCCATTCGGCGCACGTTGTATACGTGAAAAACCCCTGAGACAGTTCGAAATGAAAACGTGAAGGGTGTGGAAATATACCATTTTATTTCAGCCGTAGTTTATAACGATGCGGGTCCTATTTTTTGTACTCTTTCCCCTCGTTCTGTGCGCACTCGCCAAAGCGGCCGCAATGCTCCGATGTAAAATAGAAAAAAAAATAGCGCCTCGAGCGTTGTAGCCGCCGTCGTTATATCTGGCGATAGCCGTGGATATAAATGGGCCGCAGAGACATGTTCCCCTTCACCGCGCGGCCACCGGTCGACCACAACTCAAAACGCTGAGTGACATGCTAAAGCCAGGCGCGCACGCGCGCTCGAGAACGTAATTGCGGCATGTCACCGGCAGCGGCAGCGACACAGGTCTCGGGGTTATTACCGAGCACACACCCTCGCACCATTCCTTACGAGACTCGCCGCGCCACGCGCAGGCTTTGCTCCCTTCCCCTTGTTTGCTTTATGCTCCCCCCTCTAATCCCTTGTTTCTTGCGTTTCCGCGTTTGGCTTCCTTACTGTTCCTTTTTTGCTTCGCTACTGCCTTTCTCATTTTGTGCGCCTCCGCTAACGGTGGTGTTGCTGTCTCGTTTTTTTTTTCTTTTTTGTCTTTTTTGTGCTTGCGCTGTCGTTGCCTTCCATTTTTTTGCTGTCCGAACGCGTACGCCGTTTTGCTTCTATAGGACGGCGTGCGGTTTGCTCCTTTCGTAAGTTACTCCGAACGAAACGAGACCTCAACGCTCGGTTTGCACAGAGGTTCGCTTTCGCTGCGTGCTCGGTCCTGTGGACGCAAATGTTTGCGCGGCGGTAAATCTGGGGGCGGGTACCTTGCTTTCTTTCTGACTGAGTCGCGTGGGCAGCGTGCCTGTGTGTGCGCGTGTATGTGCGTGCGTATATTTGTGTATGTGTATGCTTGTATGTATGTGTGTGCGCTTTTGTGTGCGAGTATGTGTGCATGCGTATGTGTGTGCATGTGTATGCTTGTATGTATGTGTGTGTGGGTGCTTGTGTGTGTGTACGTGCGTATGTGCGTGTATGTGTGCATGTATGCGTGTGTATATCTGTGCGTGTGCGTTCATCCTTTTGGTTACACCGCCGCCGTTAGATCCAGCGCTTCAATATCAGCTTCGTCATCGCCCTGTAATGAAAGAACACATAACTTGGGCTCCCGATGTCGCTTGCGGTCTACCTTATGCGCACGTGGAAAAATGTTCTCTTAAGAGCAGGACACCCAAGCCACGGCCTTATCCTGCACACTATACTCGCTTACAGCGTAAGCAAAGATGTGAGTAACAATATAGCTAGGTGGGCTAGTTGGTATCTCATGACTAAGCAAAAGCTTTGAGCGCAAATAAACGACGCGGGACGCAGAAATACACTCTTTCTTGGTCCTGCGTCGTTTATTTACGCTCAAAGTTTTTACTTAAAAATGTGAGCTCCTCTCACCGATACGCTGATCGCCTGCCCTTCACCTGAGAAATAGAGCCGTGCTAGCTGTTTTCCGCTCGAGCCATACGTACTTTTTCTGAGCTAAAGTAAATACTACGCAGGGGAAGCGTTAGAGATTCGTCGTTACTACCTAAAACATTACGTTTGGCTGAGAGCGATATCAGAATCCCTGATAAAATTTACCTCGGCATTCATTCTTCCGGCCGAAAACCTGTGACGTAAAACATGTGCCTGTACGGTAAAGTCAACTATTTGAAACTCTCGAGAATGCTAGACATCGCAAAAATGAGTCAGACCATTGGATTCAGCGTTTATGCAAATTCTCTGTGCATAGACAGCGATCGCGGTGAGCGCAGCTGGCATTTTTTGTTAGGGTTACCGACTGCAGTGATGTATACGTGCATGTACTTCGTAGGGAACGCTTTTCCTCGCTTTAACCTAAGAAGTACGCGCACGTACACCACTGTAAGTGACTATGGTTGTGTACATCAAAAACAAGCTCTAGAAATCTTGACATAATGGCAGCGTGTTCCTGCTAGAGCCTACGCCGTCGTTACGAATTCCAGAGCCGACGGAATAATTCGGGACACTGACATCATTGAACATTTAAACTGGACTTCGCTTCGGGTAAACAAACATTGTTCAGCAGCCCGATACTAATGACAGCGCACCTGATGTTCAATGCGGTGCGCCCAGGCCGCGAGACACAGAGGGTACCTGACTTTTTTTTTTCAGACTGAGGACACAGCGAGCGCAGAAAACTGTTTACATGAGCGGCAGTAGCTTGAGTTCCTTGTCGTCCTATGCTAAGCTCCAGCTGTCGCCGGTGTATTGACTCTGTCAATGGCTGATGGCCGCGCAAGGAGAGCATTTTTATCGACTGGCAAATTCAAAAGAGGACGCTCGGCCTGAACGACAACATATGACGAGAAAGTAACGTGCTGCGCTCGTGCATAAATCGAAAACGTTTTACTCGGCACGAGAAATATACAAATCGAATGGGCGGGCAGACCGGTAGGGCCGCATTTGAGAAACAGTTGGAACCCACAACGCCGAGTGCGTGCTGACATGTCTTGTACACGTCCCTGGAAACACCTAAAAGCAATGCTGCCGAGTACAATTTTGAAATCATGATGTTACGACTTCCGCATTATTATGCATGAAGTACGATTTAAGCGTTGGCGGAAACCTTTACTGCGCATTCTGGGCATACCTCGTCCACCGTGGCAACTTCGATGGCTGTAATATTGTGCCAATGCCGTCCAGGCCGCAGGTTTGACCCATGGCGCGGCGGCGTCATTTTTCAGATGACGAAACACAAGTACGTTAATGAACGTGCAATTAGCAGAGAACACCACGCGGTGACATTTAATGTAAAGCCCGTAACTAAGGCATACGTCATTGTGTCGTCTCTTGGCAGCCGAATGCCATTATTCAATTTTGATTTGAACGCATTGCGTCGAGCATGGTATAGTAAAATCGTACGTCTTTGCGCACTTCGTGTCGTGCGTATAAATGTGGAATGCGACCATTTGTCAAATTTTCGATGAACAACTTCCACTGGGCGCACTATCTCCTTTTATAAGGCCAATTAGCTACTTCAAATCGAAATGGCACTACCACTTCCTGTCCAGCAGTGTTCAATTTGTTTCGCAGCCTCCTCCCCGTGTTCTGGAATCAAGCTATGAGCGTCCGGAAACCGCTTTATCATCACCCACACTCCCCCTAGTTATTGTTTGAGGTGGTGCAGTCGAGCACGAAAAAGACTGTTTGCACTCTGCAAAGCCGTACGCATTACAAAAAGAGGCATCGCTTCTTTTTTACGTTTCCAAAACAGGGGCCGTCCTATTCAGATCATTTGTTTGTTCCGGTCGAAAGCGCTGCTACACTATTTCTCTTGCTTCTTTCAATGCAAGCCCCACCCACGTTGCCTGAAGAAGAAAAAGGAGCCTAGAAAAGAACACAAGTTTCGGGAAGGCTGTTGAGTACACAAGTGGATGAAAGGGGGCTAAAGTAAGCGGGAAAAATAAAAGCGCAATAAGGAGGGAGCGCGGACGTGAACAGATGCAGCAAAATGAATTGTCAGCGGAGAGCATAAACGGAAACGCAGACAGACGGGCGCGAGCGATAAAAAGGGCAGAATGCCTCGTACACTCTACAACAGCGTCTTCCTTGCCCCCGCGCGATTCTTCAACTTTGCATCGAGGTTTTGATTGCGCGCGTACTCTTTCTGTTCATTCTCTCGTAGCGTTCAACCTCCCTTTCTGCACCCTCATACTCTTCCTCAGCTGCGCCTCTTTGCTCTCGCCGTCATCTTCGAGTTTCCCACAGCGAACTCTCGCGTGTCGCTGGCAACGGCAGCTTCATAAGCTGCATCAACGACCGCGTGAGCTTGTAGTGGAGCTTTCACCGCTAAGCGGCCCAGGCGTATAGAAATGAAATTCCGCCCTTCCCCCCGGAGACCGCGCCGCAGCGCGGAATGGCTGCTTTAAGAAAATCCATCAAGCGAAGCGGACATGCCATTGATGCGTTCCAAAGCGGGGTCATTAGGAGACGGGTCGCGACGGACTCTGCTTCATTTTAAATCGTTCCCCCCCTTCTCTCGTTCGCCCGCATTCAATTCTCTTTGTCATTATTACCGTTATGTATTTTATTGTCCCGTAGCTCCCCTGGCAATTTTTAGTTTCCCAAATGAGCGGGAAAATAAAGCTGGTTTCGCGAGACCCCCCGCCCGGATATTCGGATGTTCAGTCCATCTGCGTGTTTTATGAAGGGGCAAATGAAAGGCAGCACTGAATGTCCTCCTCGCCGCCAGAGAGCGCTATCGTCGCGGCAATCGGCTCCGCTCTTTTTGATTGTGAAACAAGTCCGCCGATGTCCTTAGTTCCGCGCTCTCGCTCCAATATTTTTCTATAATGCGCATTCTTCACGAATCTTCTTTCTGTCTCGCTCCCTATCGAAGGAACAGCTTTCGAAAAAGGAACGAATATACGAGGGAGTTGAATACGGAGCGGTCGTTTTTGTGTATACGACCGTTATGCACGCTACTAGGCATTGGTTCACGATCTTTATCGCGCGAGCATATTCCCTTTCTTTCGCGTGGCGCTTCGAACAATTATTGAACTTTACGGGCAGCGAGTTACTCCGGAGGGTTTTATTTCGAGGAAGAAAATGCGACTTCATTCGCTTCTCCCTCTCCTTGATATCCTTCTCTCTCGGACTGAAAACGACTGACGACGTAATGGTTATGGTTTCTGAATCGACTCCGTGTCTGCGCCAAACGCCGGGGCACATGGCGCGGCGCCCCGCAAACGACGAACAGGAAATAACAGTCTGGCGAACGTCTTTTTAACCTTCTTGGTGTTTTCGAGTTCACATAATTCCCTCTTAATGTGGCATGAAACTCGTGGTTAAATGACAGTTGCGCTTACCATGGAGGCCTATACAAATTTGTAAAAGAAGAACGCCGTTTGGCGTAAGCGTTCGCGCTGATGAGAGAGATTCGGTGCTCGATACAGACGTTTTCATCCTAACGATGTTCGTCGCGATCTTCTTCCCGCGCTCGACTAGACGGAAGCGAGCGGTACCGAAATATTACTCAAGTCTCATCTCGCAATTGAGTCGCGCGCTTCGCCAAAAGCCCGACGAGGAGAAACACACACATAGTATTTTATTACTGAACAAGAAGATAAACAGTTTAAGAAGGTAAAAGAATGTTCCCATGAGAAATGAGACCAGGAGCGGAATCGTCGAAACGCACGAATATGCCCCCGTATTACGAAACCTGAAGTATGTCGCACTGAAATAGGTTACAACATACGTTGCAAATGTGATTCAAAATTTAATATAACATGACGCAACCAGCAAGACGTTAAAGTAGATTTAGAAATCATATCTTTACGCTAGCTGCTGCTACCATAGGAGTGGCGCTGGGCCAGTGTCTATCTATAGTATGAAGAACTTGCAGAAGGGTTTGGATGAGCTACGTACACATGTTATATGTTTAGTGTAGTCCCATACAATTTTGCTTCAAGGCGATTTCATATTTCAGCCGCATAAGATGCGGATGTTACGCTACTGCGTTTTTAGGTGAGGAGTTATGTCACCTCACCAGCGACAGCATGAAAAGGAGTTGGTTTGCTCGCACCCTGACAGAATGCTTATGTAGGGAAGCAACGTTACTGAAGAAAGTAAGAACTTGGTAGGTCGGGTTCTAGCACGCGCACTGTTATTGCGCAGAACATGCGGGCACAAAGAAATGCACAGAGGACATAGTAACTTCTGTGACACTGGAAAAGGTAACTGCAATGTACAAAAATATATATGATGCGTATAGCTTCAAGCGCCATTTGGTAAAGTAGGAATCGAGCGGAGCCCAGTTAAGAAACCACCGAAGCAAATCAAATTATTTGAGGGCTTTTCTTATCAGTGTATACTTCCGGGGAGTGCGATGTGCAGATAAAAATGTAATTCATATTCCTCTAACAATATAACTTGTTCTGTGACGCAAGCGTTTTCATTTCATGCAATTTTATATAAATGTCGCTTACTTGTTCTTCGGTTGCTTTTATGCCCATCACCCTATAGAATACGAGCGTCAGTGAACGCCAATTCAATTTTGTCTTTACATGCCCACAGGGAAAAATGCTGCACCCGCTGCCGACACCCACCCTCCGGTTTTAACGAAAGTTACACCAGTTTTACCCAGCAAAGGCATTTTCTTGTGCACATATGCTTTTTAAGCATATTTCGTTTTTTTTTTTTGTCTGCCGCGCATTCCAATAAGGTCTTTTCTTCTTGGTCCGAGTGAGAACCAGTTCCGGCGGCGACCGTCGAGCTCAGCTCGGAAAAGAAACGGCTTCCGAAATTGGGAGTACGCGACGCTCTACTAATTGCGTTCATTGGGAGATCTGGGGGCGCCGCCGTTCTGCCCCGACAGAACCCTCTTGTTCCTTCTTTTGTCTTTCTCGAATCTTCTATCCCTGTTGTTGTCCTCGCGGTGACAGCGTTGTTTTCTCGCGAAGGGTTCATTTATTACGAAAGGCGAGGTCGGGCAAGCAGCTGCCCCGATTTATGCGCTCTCTGCCGCTTCGTTTTCTCCGCTGCTTCCCCCCCACCACCCCCCACCACCTCATCTAACGCAATATGGTGGCAGGAGGTGACTCTTCGCGCCGTTTGGTGACAAGCA